>NC_091459.1:150796471-150806471 GCF_027789765.1 Dendropsophus ebraccatus | reverse complement strand
CAGGAAGCGGCCGGGGACCGGAGCGCCGCGATACGGGACACGCCGCTGGATCCTGGGAGGTGAATGGACGACTTTTCTCTCAGCCACCTCCTCCCCAGCCAGATCCAAAAATAGCCCCCCACGCTGGAGTACCCCTTTAAGTCCCCTACTAGATCAGCTGAAAGGACCGGCAGCTAAAGGAGTCCACACCTGGGCACCCACTTACAAGACCAGCGTTGATGCCATCCTGAACGAGCTGCAAGACGAGCTTGAGATCCAGTCACCCTCTGAAGAAAGACTCAGATTTTGTAACAGGCGTCAGAAGCCAGGTGAGACTCTCAGAGACTATGCACTTGCACTACACGCTGCCTTCAGAGCTGAACTCCAACTAGACACCTTTACACCTGCGGATGCAGAGTGTATTATCATAGACAGGTTCATAGAGGGTGTAGATTCCAGGTCCACTCACTTACTTAGGAGACCTAGCCAAACAGAACCCTGGCTTACCCTCTCTAACAGAGTTTAAGGGCCCTATTCCACAGCAACGATAATCGGCCCCATTTCGTTTGGTGAAATAGAGAGAACGCTATTCAATCGTAGCGATGCGCGGTGGGGGAACGATGATTTTAGGTCTGGCCCTAAATGAACGATCAGCCGATGACACGATCATCGGCTGATCGTTCATTTAGGGCCAGACCTAAAATCATCGTTCCCCCACCGCGCATCGCTACGGTTGAATAGCGGTGCGCGGCGGGCGACCGACGATTTGACAGCAGCAGTAATACATTACCTGTCAGGTCTTCTCTGCGCTGTCTTCATCCCAGGGTCCCGCGCTCTCTATCTTCTGAATGGCCGGTCAGCTGACGGAGCGCTCAGCCAATCACAGGCCGGGACCGCCGCGGCCTGTGATTGGCTGAGTGTGGCCTGTCAGCTGACCGGCCATTCAGATTATAGAGAGCGCGGGACCCTGGGATGAAGACATCGCGGAGAAGACCTGCAGGTAATGTATTACTGCTGCTACAAGGACATCGGTAACAATATCCTTGCAGCCCTCGCTCAACGATCATCGGGCCGTGGAATAGGCCCAGTAAACAAGCGGCGATCTAGCAGACCGCCACTCGTTTACATCGTTGATCGGGCCCTCCTCAGCCCGTGGAATAGTACCCGAAGAGTCTTGCTCTTAAGTCCCCGAGCCCTCCAGGCAATAGTGAGGCCCGTTAAGAAGGCCCCTCTGCAGCACCGTACCTACCAGTCCTGGCAAGTGCCCATACTTCCCCAGTCCTCAATGCTGCTCCCCTCAGCCTGGCACTTTAGGCGGCTGCAGTACCTGACAACCCCCTACAAGAGCAGGTGGAAGCTATGGCAGACCCCCTCAAAACTGTCTGCCAGGCATTAAAGAACTTAAACGGCCCAGCCAGCACCTCGCTCCAGAGACTCTTCCCACAGCAGACCTCTGACCCCTGAGCCTCACATCTGGCTAACTAGTTCCAGTCGGCCACCACCAAGGAGAGAGCCCCCTGCTTAGAGACCTTACTGTACCTTTTGCAAAAGATATGGCCACTACCAAGCGAGGTGCTACCAGTTAAACAAGCAACCCCCGAGGAGAAGTATCGATCCTCAGAAGGAGTTTCCTCAAGGTCCCAGGAAGCGTCCATACAGGAATCAAGGTTCCTATCGCCTGCCCACATGCAACAACAGTGCGTGTCAATGGTATACGCCTTAGATGCCCTTACAGACACTGGCTCACAGATCACAACCATTGACCACAAGGTGTTTAAAGAGAACTTTGATTATTCAGAACTCTCCAGCTTAAGGGATGAACCTGCTAATCCCACCGACCTCCCCCTGTCTGCCCTCTGGAGGCCATCTGCAACATACAAGCGTCTCTCTATATCACCATGCTGGACCCATTACCTACCCTAGTAACCACAACCACCTGGTCGTGGTCGCAGAGACACCCCTTATGGCTCCTCGCTGGGAGGCCCCTTTACCCCAACTTGTCGCTCTAAAGATGGTTTGTCCCTAATTCCCAGTAACGGTATCTTATCCCTCGGGTGGGATACTGGGAGGCCATTATCCAGTTAGGTAGCAAGGTATCATTGTAACTGAGACATACGGTGGAACAGATTCAGATATGGTGTTAGGCATGAATGTTATCCGGCATGAATGTTATCCGGCATGAATGTTATCCGGCATGAATGTTATCCGGCATGAATGTTATCCGGCACGGTGTCACTGATGTCCTTTAAGCCTTGCATGCCTCTCTCTCTTCCGTCCCTCCCTCTGCCAGGCGATCAGTACAACAAGCCATCCGGAAGCTCAACAGAAGTTTGGTCGATCCCCAGGGAGAGATCTGCAGAGTCAGAGTTACAGACACCCGTCGGGTCACCCTGCCGGCTAACAGCCAGATAGTGATCTCGTGCCGAGCACGGCCCAGTATAGGAAACAAAGACTACCAAGCCTCGCAGCCTTGTCACCGTCTCCAACGGACGAATACCTGTTGGACTTGTCAACCTCAGTGACAGCCCTGCCCGCCTCCCCAAGTACCATGCAGTAGCCCAGCTATGCCGGCTGAACCCAGAAGACAAAGCAGACTCGGCCTCTGAACCTACCGAGCCCTGGTGGTCTGACCTGAACGTAGAAGATGCCAACACTCCTCCAGAGCCAATCAAAGGAGTCCTGAACATGGTGAACCACCATCAGGCGTTCAGTAAGAATCCCCTGGATTACGGGAAACCACCCCGCTGCACGGCACACACCCCGCTCAGCCCGGGAGCGCACACACCAGTCTGCTCAGCCCGGCACCCACACACACGCCAGCACCAGTCTGCTCAGCCCGGCACGCGCACACAAACACGCGCACACACACACACACACACACACACACACACACACACACACACACACACACCAGTCTGCCCGGCACGCACACGCAAACACGCCAGCACCAGTCTGCTCAGCCCGGCACGCGCACACACACACACACACACACACACACACACACACACACACACACACCAGTCTGCTCAGCCCGGCACCCACACAAACGCCAGCACCAGTCTGCTCAGCCAGACACCCACACACACGCCAGCACCAGTCTGCTCAGCCCGGCACGCGCACACACACACACACACACATACCAGTCTGCTCAGCCCGGCACGCGCACACACACACACACACACACACACACACACCAGTCTGCTCAGCCCGGCACCCACACACATGCCAGCACCAGTCTGCTCAGCCCGGCACGCGCACACACACACACACACACACACACACACACACCAGTCTGCTCAGCCCGGCACGCGCACACAAACACGCGCACACACACACACACACACACACACACACACACACCAGTCTGCCCGGCACACACACGCAAACACGCCAGCACCAGTCTGCTCAGCCCGGCACACGCACACACACAGCTCCTCCCAGCTTTCACTTACTTCATCTTGTAGGTCTTGGCCCCGATCACAAGGGAGAGGATCTGGTGCCCCAGGCAGATGCCAAACACCGGCCGGGGCTTCTCCTGCTCCATGAAGCGCTGGATGTTGGTGAGGGACTGCTGGCAGTAGACGGGGTCTCCCGGCCCATTACTCAGGAACAGGCCATCATACTCTGCAGGACAACAAGCAACGTGAGATCCAGGGGCGCCCGATAGATAATTCTCATACTGCCCTGTTACCTCACTGCTGCCCCCTGCTGGTGCATGCTCTGCTGCATTGCACTCTGGGAGATGTGTCCCATAGGGTAAAGCAATACACCAAAGGGGCAGGGAACAATATACTGCTATTAGACCCCCTATATAAGGATATACACCCCAGTATACTGCTACTAGACCCCCCTATATAAGGATATACACCCCAGTATACTGCTACTAGACTCCCCCTATATAAGGATATACACCCCAGTATACTGCTATTAGACCCCCTATATAAGGATATACACCCCAGTATACTGCTACTAGACCCCCCTATATAAGGATATACACCCCAGTATACTGCTACTAGACTCCCTATATAAGGATATACACCCCAGTATACTGCTACTAGACCCCCTATATAAGGATATACACCCCAGTATACTGCTACTAGACCCCCTATATAAGGATATACACCCCAGTATACTGCTACTAGCCCACTATACAAGGATATACACCCCAGTATACTGCTACTAGATCCCCCTCATATAAGGATATACACCCCAGTATACTGCTACTAGATCCCCTATATAAGGATATACACCCCAGTATACTGCTACTAGACCCCCTATATAAGGATATACACCCCAGTAAGTATACTGCTACTAGCCCCCTATATAAGGACATACACCCCAGTATACTGCTACTAGATCCCCCTCATATAAGGATATACACCCCAGTATACTGCTACTAGCCCACTATATAAGGATATACACCCCAGTATACTGCTACTAGCCCACTATATAAGGATATACACCCCAGTATACTGCTACTAGACTCCCTATATAAGGATATACACCCCAGTATACTGCTACTAGCCCCCTATATAAGGACATAAACCCCAGTATACTGCTACTAGACTCCCCCTATATAAGGATATACACCCCAGTATACTGCTACTAGCCCCCCTATATAAGGATATACACCCCAGTATACTGCTACTAGCCCCCTATATAAGGATATACACCCCAGTATACTGCTACTAGCCCCCTATATAAGGATATACACCCCAGTATACTGCTACTAGATCCCCCTCATATAAGGATATACACCCCAGTATACTGCTACTAGCCCCCTATATAAGGATATACACCCCAGTATACTGCTACTAGACTCCCTATATAAGGATATACACCCCAGTATACTGCTACTAGACTCCCTATATAAGGATATACACCCCAGTATACTGCTACTAGACCCCCTATATAAGGATATACACCCCAGTATACTGCTACTAGCCCCCTATATAAGGATATACACCCCAGTATACTGCTACTAGACCCCCTATATAAGGATATACACCCCAGTATACTGCTACTAGACCCCCTATATAAGGATATACACCCCAGTATACTGCTACCAGACCCCCTATATAAGGATATACACCCCAGTATACTGCTACTAGCCCCCTATATAAGGATATACACCCCAGTATACTGCTACTAGATCCCCTATATAAGGATATACACCCCAGTATACTGCTACTAGATCCCCTATATAAGGATATACACCCCAGTATACTGCTACTAGATCCCCCTCATATAAGGATATACACCCCAGTATACTGCTACTAGCCCCCTATATAAGGATATACACCCCAGTATACTGCTACTAGACCCCCTATATAAGGATATACACCCCAGTATACTGCTACTAGACCCATATATAAGGATATACACCCCAGTATACTGCTACTAGCCCCCTATATAAGGATATACACCCCAGTATACTGCTACTAGACCCCCTATATAAGGATATACACCCCAGTATACTGCTACCAGACCCATATATAAGGATATACACCCCAGTATACTGCTACTAGCCCACTATATAAGGATATACACCCCAGTATACTGCTACTAGACCCCCTATATAAGGATATACACCCCAGTATACTGCTACTAGACCCCCTATATAAGGATATACACCCCAGTATACTGCTACTAGCCCACTATATAAGGATATACACCCGAGTATACTGCTACTAGCCCACTATATAAGGATATACACCCCAGTATACTGCTACTAGACCCCTATATAAGGATATACACCCCAGTATACTGCTACTAGCCCACTATATAAGGATATACGCCTCTGCCGCCCCCCCCATTACTGCGATACAGGAGGGTGGGTAATATGTGGGATAAAGGTCACAGCGCTATGAGTTGACCCCTCCCCGACATCCAGGCAAAGGGAACGTCTGCAGCTGCCAGGAAACGGGGGGGGGGGGGGTATTGGCACAGAGCCCGGCTCTACTAGCATTGACCTTGGCACAGCGAGCGCACCACCTGAGTACAGGACGGCAGAGATGATCTGCGGGAAGGGTGCGTGAACGAGTGTAACCTCAGGTGATATATACGAGTGTGACCCCAGGAGATGTACACTACCGTTCAAAAGTTTGGGGTCACATTGAAATGTCCTTATTTTTGAAGGAAAAGCACTGTACTTCTCAATGAAGATAACTGTAAACTAGTCCTAACTTTAAACCAATCCCCTCTATACATTGCTAATGTGGTAACTGACTATTCTAGCTGCAAATGTCTGGTGTTTGGTGCAATATCTACATAGGTGTATAGAGGCCCATTGCCAGCAACTATCACTCCAGTCTTCTAATGGTACAAGGTGTTTGCTCATTGGCTCAGAAGGCTAATTGATGATTAGAAAACCCTTGTGCAATCATGTTCACACATCTGAAAACAGTCTAGCTGGTTACAGAAGCTACAAAACTGACCTTCCTTTGAGCAGATTGTGTTTCTGGAGCATCACATTTGTGGGGTCAATTAAACGCTCAAAATGGCCAGAAAAAGAGAACTTTCATCTGAAACTCGACAGTCTATTCTTGTTCTTAGCAATTTCTGGCATGGAATAGCCTTCATTTCTAAGAAATTGAAGATTTCCTACAACGGTGTGTACTACTCCCTTCAGAGGACAGCACAAACAGGCTCTAACCAGAGTAGAAAAAGAAGTGGGAGGCCGCATTGCACAACTAAGCAAGAAGATAAGCACATTAGAGTCTCTAGTATGAGAAACAGACGCCTCACAGGTCCCCAACTGGCATCTTCATTACATAGTACCCGCAAAACACCCGTGTCACCATCTACAGGGAAGAGGCGGCTGCCGGATTTTGGGCTTCAGGGCAGAGTGACAAAGAAAAAGCCATATCTGAGACTGGGCAATAAAAGAAAAAGATTAAGATGGGCAAAAGAACACAGAGATTGGGCAGAGGAAGACGGGAAAAAAGTGTTGTGGACGGATGAATCTAAGTTTGAGGTGTTTGGATCACAAAGAAGAAGGTTTGTGAGACGCAGAAGAAATGAGAAGATGCTGGAAGAATGCGCCAGAAGTGCCCATCCAACCAATCCAACTTGTGGGAGCAGCTGGACCGTATGGTACGCCAGAAGTGCCCATCCAACCAATCCAACTTGTGGGAGCAGCTGGACCGTATGGTACGCCAGAAGTGCCCATCCAACCAATCCAACTTGTGGGAGCAGCTGGACCGTATGGTACGCCAGAAGTGCCCATCCAACCAATCCAACTTGTGGGAGCTGCTTCTAGAAGCGTGGGGGACAATTTCTCCAGCTTACCCCAACAGATTAATAGCTAGAATGCCAAAGGTGGGCAATGCTGGAATTGCTGCACAAGGAGGATTCTGGGACGGAAGCAAAGTGTGATGGAAGAACAATGTTATTTCACATACAAATCAGTATTTCTAACCTTGTCAATGTCTTGTCTCTATTTTCTATTCATTTCACAACGTCTGGTGGTGAAGAAGTGTGACTTTTCATGGAAAACACTAAATTGTTTGGGTGACCCCAAACTTATGAACGGTAGTGTACATACATCAGGGTGACCCCAAACTTATGAACGGTAGTGTATATACATCAGGGTGACCCCAGTTACCTGCGGTATTGATGGGCGAGTCCCAGGGCAGCACAGTCACCTCTGCCCCTCTCTGGCACAAGCAGCGGATCTGGTTGTATTTCAGGCCACAGTCCAGCGCCGCAATCTTCACGGAACCTCCAGGGTTAAACACACGCGGCTCCTGCAGAGGTGACACATTGGTGAGGACCGGGCTCATACAGTGCTGCACCGGGGGCCCCACACACACTCACACAGTGCTGCATCGGGGCCCCACACACTCACACAGCGCTGCACCGCGGCCCCACACACTCACACAGCGCTGCACGGGGGCCCCACACACTCACACAGCACTGCACCGGGGCCCCACACACTCACACAGCACTGCACCGGGGCCCCACACACACTCACACAGTGCTGCATCGGGGCCCCACACACTCACACAGCGCTGCACCGCGGCCCCACACACTCACACAGCGCTGCACGGGGGCCCCACACACTCACACAGCGCTGCACCGCGGCCCCACACACTCACACAGCACTGCACCGGGGCCCCACACACTCACACAGCACTGCACCGGGGCCCCACACACTCACACAGCACTGCACCGGGGCCCCACACACTCACACAGCACTGCACCGGGGCCCCACACACTCACACAGCACTGCACCGGGGCCCCACACACTCACACAGCACTGCACCGGGGCCCCACACACTCACACAGCACTGCACCGGGGCCCCACACACTCACACAGCGCTGCACCGGGGCCCCACACACTCACACAGCGCTGCACCAGGGCCCCACACACTCACACAGCACTGCACCGGGGCCCCACACACTCACACAGCACTGCACCGGGGCCCCACACACTCACACAGCACTGCACCGGGGCCCCACACACTCACACAGCACTGCACCGGGGCCCCACACACTCCACAGGCACTGCACCGGGGCCCCACACACTCACACAGCACTGCACCGGGGCCCCACACACTCACACAGCACTGCACCGGGGCCCCCACACACTCACACAGCGCTGCACCGGGGCCCCATACACTCACCTTCAGGGACACCTCCTGCACCAGGTTTCTCTTTGCGGGGTCGTCATACGGCACCTGCCCCTCCTCTGTGCCCTGGGTGATGACTTTGCCCAGCATGGTGCCTGCCTCCCGGATCTTCTTGGTGAGAGCCCGCGTGTCCACACCTGCAGAGAGATGGCAGTGTATGATCATCCCATCACACCTCCCTCACTGGCGCCCCCCACAGGCTCTTACCTTGCAGTCCCGGGATCCCCTGCTCCTTTAGCCATTGGTCCAGCGATTTGGCGCAGCTCCAGTGACTCGGATCCTCCGAACATTCCCCCACGATCAGGCCGGCGGCGTGGATCCGACTGGACTCAAACCACTGCGGGGAGACAATGGCGACAGAGAACCGCGACATGTCACAGGGGACGGGAACACGCAGCATACAGAGAGGACCGCGACATGTCACAGCGGGCGGAACACGCAGCCTACACAGACCACCGCGACATGTCACAGCAGGCGGGAACACGCAGCATACACAGAGGACCGCGACATGTCACAGCGGGCAGGAACACGCAGCATACACAGAGGACCGTGACATGTCACAGGGGACGGGAACACGCAGCATACACAGAGGACCGCGACATGTCACAGGGGACCGCGACATGTCACAGCGGGCGGGAACACGCAGCCTACACAGAGGACCGCGACATGTCACAGCGGGCGGAACACGCAGCCTACACAGAGGACCGCGACATGTCACAGGGGACGGGAACACGCAGCCTACACAGAGGACCGCGACATGTCACAGCGGGCGGAACACGCAGCCTACACAGAGGACCGCGACATGTCACAGGGGACGGGAACACGCAGCCTACACAGAGGACCGCGACATGTCACAGCGGGCGGGAACACGCAGCATACACAGAGGACCGCGACATGTCACAGCGGGCGGGAACACGCAGCATACACAGAGGACCGCGACATGTCACAGCGGGCGGGAACACGCAGCATACACAGAGGTTCGCGACATGTCACAGCGGGCGGGAACACGCAGCATACACAGAGGACCGCGACATGTCACAGCGGGCGGGAACACGCAGCCTACACAGAGGACCGCGACATGTCACAGCGGGCGGAACACGCAGCCTACACAGAGGACCGCGACATGTCACAGGGGACGGGAACACGCAGCCTACACAGACCACCGCGACATGTCACAGCGGGCGGGAACACGCAGCATACACAGAGGACCGCGACATGTCACAGTGGGCGGGAACACGCAGCATACACAGAGGACCGTGACATGTCACAGCGGGCGGAACACGCAGCCTACACAGAGGACCGCGACATGTCACAGGGGACGGGAACACGCAGCCTACACAGACCACCGCGACATGTCCCAGCGGGCGGGAACACGCAGCATACACAGA
>NC_091459.1:150664294-150796371 GCF_027789765.1 Dendropsophus ebraccatus | reverse complement strand
CCTCCTGTCACACAGTGTCCCCCCTCCCTCCTCCTCCTGTCACACAGTGTCCCCCCTCCTCTCCTCCTCCTGTCACACAGTGTCCCCCCCCCCCTCCCCTCCTCCTGTCACACAGTGTCCCCCCCCTCCTCTCCTCCTCCTGTCACACAGTGTCCCCCCTCCTCTCCTCCTCCTGTCACACAGTGTCCCCCCCTCCTCTCCTCCTCCTGTCACACAGTGTCCCCCCCTCCCCTCCTGTCACACAGTGTCCCCCCCCTCCTCTCCTCCTCCTGTCACACAGTGTCCCCCCTGCCCTCCTCCTCCTGTCACACAGTGTCCCCCCCTCCCCTCCTCCTCCTGTCACACAGTGTCCCCCCCTCCTCTCCCTCCTCCTGTCACACAGTGTGCCCCCCTCCTCTCCTCCTCCTGTCACACAGTGTGCCCTCCTCCCCTCCTCCTCCTGTCACACAGTGTCCCCCCTCCTCTCCTCCTCCTGTCACACAGTGTCCCCCCCTCCCCTCCTCCTCCTGTCACACAGTGTCCCCCCCCTCCTCTCCCTCCTCCTGTCACACAGTGTCCCCCCCCTCCTCTCCTCCTCCTGTCACACAGTGTCCCCCCCTCCTCTCCTCCTCCTGTCACACAGTGTCCCCCCCTCCTCTCCTCCTCCTGTCACACAGTGTCCCCCCTGTCACTCACCCACTTCCCCGGACACCGGGACCTGAGCCCCGAACATCCGCCCGGTGAAGCGGGTTCCATCCTCCAGGAGCAGCTCAGCCTGCAGCGCCATGTGTGCGACGACTGAGCCAGGCAGGCCGGATACCGGGACACGTGTTCTCATGGGGGGCGGAGCATGCGGGAGGGGCGGGGCTGAGGACGCCATGTAAATGTAAGGACAGCAGGCAAGGACCGGTAGGCGGAGTTAGTGCAGGGGGAGGAGACACGAATCCAATCAGTTCTCGTTTGGGAGGAGTCAACGCTCAGACATCAATGAGAAGTTCATAAGGCGGGAGGAGTTACGTCACAAGTGGGTGGTAACAACATGTAAGATCCCGCCCCTGGGCTGGCTATAGACACGCCCCTAAGTAGAATCATCTGGCTGCGGGCCGAGGAAGATGCTTTTCTGTCAGGTGTGCGGCCGCCTGCAAAATGTTCTGGTGCTCGCTCCCCCCCCACACCGCGCAATGGACCATTCCAGCGCCGTCTGCGCTCCAGCTTATCGGGCTCAGACAGAGGGGCGGAGAGGGGAGAGCGGCCGAGCCCAGCAGCCAATCAGAGCGCCGCTCCCCTCTGGCGGGATAAAACCCAGGCTCTGATTGGCTGCGACGGTCATTGTATAACAGGTTCCCCTGAGGGGGGATGCAGAAGAGCTAGGGGCCGTGAGGGACAGATACCTAATAACAAGGGGCCCCTAAGAGCCAGATAAGTAAGAGCTAGAGGCCCTGAGGGGCAGATACATAAGAGCTTGGGGCCCCTAAAAGCCAGATACCTAATAACAAGGGGCCCCTAAGAGCCAGATAAGTAAGAGCTAGGGGCCGTGAGGGACAGATACCTAATAACAAGGGGCCCCTAAGAGCCAGATAAGTAAGAGCTAGGGGCCCTGAGGGGGCAGATACACAAGAGCTAGGGGCCCTGAGGGGCAGATACATAAGAGCTAGGGGCAGTGAGGGACAGATACCTAATAACTAGGGGCCCCTAAGAGCCAGATAAGTAAGAGCTAGGGGCCCTGAGGGGCAGATACACAAGAGCTAGGGGCCCTGAGGGGCAGATACATAAAAGCTTAGGGCCCCTAAAAGCCAAATACCTAATAACCAGGGGCCCCTAAGATCCAGATAAGTAAAGGCCCTATTCCACGGAACGATTATCGGCCGCTACGGACGAAAATCGTCCTATGGATTAGAGTCCAACACAGGAGCCAGAAGCAACAAACTCTGCAAGCTAAGTACTTCTATATTGTATTGTGAGCGAGTTTTGGAGCGTGCGAGTTTTTGATCTAAAGTGTGTTTTTGTCTCAAGTGTGGGACTTTAATATTCTGGGACTTTAATATTCTGGGACTTTAGATTCGGGGAGTTTTAGAGGAAAACAAATTGTTTATTTGCTTTTGAACACATTGTTTGCTTTTGTTGCTTGTTTGTTTTTTCTTTCTTTATACATAATATCCCCATATAAATGAGCGCCATGTTTGACAATGCGGCCCAATGTACATCTTGTGCGATGTATGCAATCCTTGATCAACGATCGAGGGTGCATCCATTGTGGGAGATGTATGGGGGGGTGAGGGTGCATACCATTGTGGGAGATGTATGGGGGGGGGGAGGGTGCATACCATTGTTGGAGATGTATGGGGGGGGGGGGAGGATGCATACCATTGTGGGAGATGTATGGAGGGGGGGGAGGGTGCATACCATTGTGGGAGATGTATGGGGGGGGGGGAGGGTGCATACCATTGTGGGAGATGTATGGGGGGGGGGGAGGGTGCATACCATTGTGGGAGATGTATGGGGGGGGGGGGAGGGTGCATACCATTGTGGGAGATGTATGGGGGGGGGGAGGGTGCATACCATTGTGGGAGATGTATGGGGGGGGGGGGGGTGCATACCATGTGGGGGATGTATGGGGGGGGGGGAGGGTGCATACCATTGTGGGAGATGTATGGGGGGGGGGGGAGGGTGCATACCAGTGTGGGAGATGTATGGGGGGGGGGGGAGGGGCATACCATTGTGGGAGATGTGTGCATGTTGCTGGTTTGGAAGCCCAGATCCTGGATCTAAATGAGCGGTTGAGATACATTGGCAAACTGGAAAGGGGTCTGCTTCTCACTGAGCAAGCGCTCCAAGGGGTAGATGGGGGAGGGTGTGATAGCATGGAGGTACAGGAGGAAGAGGCAGCTAGTTGGGTCACAGTTAGAAAAAGGGGTAGAGGGAAGAGTGTGAGGGAGGCCAGTCCTGATCTGGCACACCCCAACAAGTTTGCCAAATTGGGGGATGAGGGGGATGTTGATTCAGGGGGCATTGCTGCAGCAGGACACTGCCTCTGAAAGCCAGGGGGGTGTCTGCTCCAGTAAGGTGGGAAACAGGAGTTCAGGGCAGGCCAGGCAGGTACTGGTAGTGGGGGACTCAATTATTAGGGGGACAGACAGGGCAATCTGTCACAAAGACCGGGATCGTCGAACAGTGTGTTGCCTTCCTGGCGCTTGAGTTCGTCACATCGCGGATCGGGCTGACAGATTACTGGGAGGGGCTGGCGATGACCCAGCAGTCATGGTGCACATTGGCACCAATGATAAAGTTAGAGGTAGGTGGCGGGTCCTTAAAAATGATTTCAGGGACTTAGGCAGGAAGCTTAAAACTAGGACCTCCAAGGTGATTTTTTCCGAAATATTACCTGTACCACGAGCCACACCTGAGAGACAGCGGGAGATTAGGGAGGTAAATAAGTGGCTCAAGAGCTGGTGTAGGATAGAGGGGTTTGGGTTCATGGAGAACTGGGCCGACTTCTCGGTCGGTTACAGGCTCTACGGTAGGGACGGGCTGCATCTCAATGGGGAGGGTGCAGCCGTGCTGGGGGAGAAGATGGCTAAGAGGTTGGAGGAGTGTTTAAACTAGGGACCGGGGGGGGAGGGCAACTGCAATATAGTAAATAAAGACAGAGTAGATGGAGAGCTGGGCCTAGATTATGGAACTGGGGGTGGAGCGGCGGGAGGGGTTAGAATAGTCACTAGTGATAAAAGGAAAGGGAATATGGACAAATATATTAAATGTATGTATACTAATGCTCGAAGCCTCACTAATAAAGCTGAGGAATTAGAACTCATAATGGTTGAAGAGAAATATGATATAGTGGGGATAAGTGAGACATGGCTGGACGAGACCTATGACTGGGCGGTTAATATCCAGGGTTATAGTCTGTTCAGAAATGACCGTAAAAATAAGAAAGCGGAAGGGGTCTGTCTATATGTTACATCCTGCCTTAAGCCCATTCTGCGGGAGGATATATGTGATGATAATGTGGAGTCTCTTTGGGTAGAAATAAGGGGAGGGACGAAGAATAATAAAATTCTTATAGGAGTGAGTTATAAATCTCCAAGTATAGTGGAAGAGTCAGAAAATCTTCTTATAAGACAAATAGATGCGGCAGCGAAGCAGGGGGAAGTCATTATTATGGGGGACTTTAACTACCCAAATATATACAGGAAAGCAGGGGGACGTCATTATTATGGGGGACTATAACTACCCAAATATAAACTGGAAAGCAGAAACCTGCAGCTCCAGGAAGGGAAGCGTGTTTTTGGAAATAGTAAAAGATAATTACCTTTCCCAACTAGTAGAGGAACCAACAAGAGGGGGGGCCCTTCTGGACCTGATCTTAACCAATAGGCCCGACAGAATATCAAAAATAGAGGTGGGGGGTCACCTAGGTAATAGTGACCATATCATAGTAAGTTTTCAATTATCCTTCAATAAAATGATTAGCAGAGGGGCTACAAAAACATTACATTTCAGGAAGGCTAATTTCCAAAAACTAAGAGAGGACCTTGGGAACATAGACTGGGACACTGCCCTGAGATATAAGAGAGGACCCCGGGGACATAGACTGGGACAATGCCTTCAGAAATAAAAGTACACAAGAGAAATGGGACATATTTAAGAGCATCCTGGGTAAATCGTGTGAACGACACATACCATATGGGAATAAACGTAGTAGAAATAAGAGAAATCCAATGTGGTAACTACAGCTGTAAGGGGTGCAATAAATGATAAGAAACAAGCATTCAGACAACTAAAACAAGAAGGTAGTGGGGAAGCATTGAGCAACTATAGACAGAAGAATAGAATGTGTAAAACGCAAAAATAGCAACAGAAAGAAGGATAGCCACAGAAAGTAAAACAAATCCCAAAATGTTCTTCACCTATATAAATAACAAAAGACTTAAAACCGAAAATGTTGGTCCCCTCAAAAATAATCTGGGTGTAATGGTGGAGGGGGAAGAGGAAAAGGCCAATCTACTAAATACATTCTTCTCTACTGTATTCACAGAGGAGAATCCCATAACAGAGGACATGACTAGGGATAATGTTAATCCTCCCATAAATCTCACCTGCCTAACACAACAAGAAGTGGGGAAACGCCTTAAAAACATTAAAATCCATAAGTCACCGGGCCCAGAAGGTATCCATCCTAGAGTTTTGCAAGAATTAAATACTGTGTTGGTCAGACCGTTATTCCTATTATTTAAAGATTCTATTACGACAGGGATTGTTCCACCACAGGACTGGCGCATAGCTAATGTGGTACCAATATTCAAGAAGGGGTCAAGGAGTGATCCTGGAAACTACAGGCCCGTAAGTCTAACATCTATAGTAGGTAAAGTATTTGAGGGGATTGCAAGAGATGCTATACTGGAGTATCTTAATGAAAATAATCTTATGACGCAGCACCAGCATGGATTTATGAGGGATCGGTCCTGTCAGACTAATCTGATCGGCTTCTATGAAGAGGTAAGTTATAGACTGGACCTGGGGGAGGCTGTGGACGTTGTGTATCTGGGGGAGGCTGTGGATGTTGTGTATCTGGACTTTTCAAAGGCATTTGATACTGTGCCGCATGAAAGGTTGGTCTACAAAATGAGGATACTGGGACTCGGGGAAAACGTATGCAAATGGGTAAGTAACTGGTTGTGTGATAGAAAACAGAGGGTGGTCATTGATGGAACATATTCAGATTGGGTTTTAGTTACTAGTGGGGTACCACAGGGGTCAGTGTTGGGTCCACTTCTTTTTAATATTTTTATTAATGATCTTGTAGAGGGGCTACAGAGTAGAATCTCCATTTTTGCAGATGATACTAAACTGGGTAAAGTAATCAGTACAGAGGAGGATAATATCATATTACAGAGGGATTTGGAGAAGCTAGAGGCTTGGGCGGAGAAATGGCAAATGAAGTTTAATGTGGATAAATGTAAGGTTATGCATTTGGGCCATAGAAATAATAAGTACAGTTATGTGCTAAATAATAAAACACTGGGTAAAACTACTTCCGAAAAGGACCTGGGGGGATTGGTGGACAGTAAACTCAACTTTAGTGATCAGTGCCAGGCAGCAGCTGCCAAGGCTAATAAAATAATGGGATGCATCAAAAGAGGTCGAGATGCTAAAGATGAGAACATAGTTTTGCCTCTTTATAAATCACTGGTCAGACCACACATGGAATACTGTGTACAGTTTTGGGCACCGGTATATAAGAAGGACACAGCTGAACTAGAGCGGGTGCAGAGGAGGGCAACAAAGGTCATTAAGGGAATGGGTGGGTTACAGGACCAGGACAGGTTATCACGCTTGGGGTTATTTACGCTAGAAAAAAAACGTCTTAGGGGCGATCTGATCACAATGTACAAATATATGACTGGACAGTACAGAGATCTTTGTAGTGGTCTTTTTACTCCTAGGTCTGTAACCATGACAAGGGGGCGTCCTCTACATCTAGAGGAAAGAAGATTTCATCATCAGCATCGACGCGGGTTCTTTACTGTACGAGCGGTAAGACTGTGGAACTCTCTGCCACATGATGTTGTCATGGCTGATTCATTAAATAAGTTCAAGGGAGGTCTGGATGATTTTCTTGAAAAATATAATATTACAAGTTATGGGCATTAGATTTCTGGTGATACGTTGATCCGGGGATTGTTCTGGTTGCCATTGCAGTCGGGGGAGGGGGGGGGGAGTTTCTCCCTGTGGTGGGGTGGTTGTCTTCTGCCCCATAGGGGTTTTTCGCCTTCCTGGATCAACACAGTAGGATTTTCCTAGGTTGAACCTGATGGACTCTTGTCTTCTTTCAACCTTATTTACTATGTTTACTATGATGATCGTTGCAGTCGCATGTTTTTCAACATGTTGAAAAGCAAGCGACTGATATAGCAACGATCTGCTGCTGAGAGCGCTCGTTTGCTCCTCTAAACCAGCGTTTCCCAACCGGGGTGCCGCGGCACACTGGCGCGCCGGGAGAACCCGCCAGGGGTGCCGCGGGATCCCGGTGGGAAATAAGCGCTGTCTCTTTAACATCCCGAGAAGCTGCGGCCGCGCAGCTTCTCGGGATGCACGGATCACTTTCATGTTCCGCCCGCACTATGAGCGGGCGGAACATTAAAGTAAGCAGAATATAGGAGCAGGAAGTGTCGGCATCCTGCTCCTATATTCACTCCCATAGGCCGCCGGCACTTCATGCCAGCAGCCTATGGGAGGCCGGGACGTGACCTCTCCGGCAGGCGTGATCATGTGACGTCATCACGCCTGCCGGAAGTCCCGTCCCCGCGGCTCGCAAGATGGAGCCAGAAGAGGAGGAGGAAGAGCTGCTGCCTGCAGCCACAGCGCGGATTAGGTGAGTAGGATGTTTGTTTTTTTCAAGGGGCAGAGCAGGGGGCATTATTAGTTCATGGGGGGCACCTCGGGGGCATTATTAATATATGGGGGCACCTCTGGGGGCATTATTAGTGTATGGGGGCACCTCTGGGGGTATTATTAGTATATGGGGGCACCTCTGGGGGTATTATTAGTATATGGGGGCACCTCTGGGGGCATTATTAGTTCATGGGGCACCTCTGGGGGCATTATTAGTTCATGGGGGCACCTCTGGGGGCATTATTAGTTCATGGGGGCACCTCTGGGGGCATTATTAGTATATGGGGGCACCTCTGGGGGCATTATTAGTATATGGGGGCACCTCTGGGGGCATTATTAGTATATGGGGGGCACCTCGGGGGCATTATTAATATATGGGGGCACCTCTGGGGACATTATTAGTTCATGGAGGCACATCTGGGGGTATTATTAGTATATGGGGGCACCTCTGGGGACATTATTAGTATATGGGGGCACCTCTGAGGGCATTATTAGTATATGGGGGCACCTCTGGGGACATTATTAGTTCATGGGGGCACATCTGGGGGTATTATTAGTATATGGGGGCACCTCTGGGGACATTATTAGTATATGGGGGCACCTCTGGGGGCATTATTAGTATATGGGGGCACCTCTGGGGACATTATTAGTTCATGGGGGCACATCTGGGGGTATTATTAGTATATGGGGGCACCTCTGGGGACATTATTAGTATATGGGGGCACCTCTGGGGGCATTATTAGTTCATGGGGGCACATCTGGGGGCATTATTAGTATATGGGGGCACCTCTGGGGACATTATTAGTATATGGGGGCACCTCTGGGGGCATTATTAGTTCATGGGGGCACATCTGGGGGCATTATTAGTATATGGGGGCACCTCTGGGGGTATTATTAGTATATGGGGGCACCTCTGTTGGCATTATTAGTATATGGGGGCACCTCTGGGGGCATTATTAGTTCATGGGGGGCACCTCGGGGGCATTATTAATATATGGGGGCACCTCTGGGGACATTATTAGTTCATGGGGGCACATCTGGGGGCATTATTAGTATATGGGGGCACCTCTGGGGACATTATTAGTATATGGGGGCACCTCTGGGGGCATTATTAGTATATGGGGCACCTCTGGGGACATTATTAGTTCATGGGGGCACATCTGGGGGTATTATTAGTATATGGGGGCACCTCTGGGGGCATTATTAGTATATGGGGGCACCTCTGGGGGCATTATTAGTTCATGGGGGCACAGCAGGGGGCATTATTAGTATATGGGGGCATTATCAGTTCATGGGGGCATCTGTGGGGGCATTATTAGTATATGGGGGCATTATTAGTATATGTGGGCACCTCTGGGGGCATTATTAGCTCATGGGGGCACCTCTGGGGGCATTATTAGTATATGGGGGCACCTCTGGGGGCATTATTAGTTCATGTGGGCACCTCTGGGGGCATTATTAGCTCATGGGGGCACCTCTGGGGGCATTATTAGTATATGGAGCCCACCCCTGGGACATTATTAGTATATGGGGGCACCTCTGGGGGCATTATTAGTTCATGGGGCACCTCTGGGGGCATTATTAGTATATGGGGGCACCTCTGGGGGCATTATTAGTATATGGGGGCATTATTAGTTCATGGGGGGATCTCTGGGGGCATTATTAGTATATGGGGGCACCTCTGGGGGCATTATTAGTTCATGGGGACAACTCTGAGCGCATTATTAGTTCATGGGGGCAACTCTGGGGGCATTATTAGTTCATGGGGGCACCTCTGGGGCATTATTAGTTCATGGGGGCACAGCAGGGAATCCTACATACAGGGGGCACAGCAGGGGATCCTACATACAGGGGGCACAGCAGGGGATCCTACATACAGGGGGCACAGCAGGGGATCCTACATACAGGGGGCACAGCAGGGAATCCTACATACAGGGGGCACAGCAGGGAATCCTACATACAGGGGGCACAGCAGGGGATCCTACATACAGGGGGCACAGCAGGGGATCCTACATACAGGGGGCACAGCAGGGGATCCTACATACAGGGGGCACAGCAGGGGATCCTACATACAGGGGGCACAGCAGGGAATCCTACATACAGGGGGCACAGCAGGGGATCCTACATACAGGGGGCACAGCAGGGGATCCTACATACAGGGGGCACAGCAGGGGATCCTACATACAGGGGGCACAGCGGGGGATCCTACATACAGGGGGCACAGCAGGGGATCCTACATACAGGGGGCACAGCAGGGGATCCTACATGCAGGGGATCCTACATACAGGGGGCACAGCAGGGGATCCTACATACAGGGGGCATCCCACACAGCGCAGTTACTTTGGGAGCCGACAGAGGGGAGAAGGGAAGGAAGTTGCTAGAAATGGGCGGAGCCGGAGATGTTTGTCTCGCAGGTTCTGAAGAGATGAAAAGTAGCTGAAAAAAATCATCATGGAGGTCTGGGCCGGATGGAGAGGAAAAGGGAAAGTGAGGCCTCAGATCAAAGAAGACGTCACCTGTCAGTCACTGTATGACGGTTTTCTTATTATGTAGAACATTATTTAGTAGGGGCGCCCCGAGGAAATTTTTTTTTCCAAGGTGTGCCCTGAGGTGGAAAAGGTTGGGAAGCACTGCTCTAAACGACCTGTGAAATAGGGCTTTTAGAGCTAGGGGCCCAGAGGGGCAGATACATAAGAGCTTGGGGCCCCTAAGAGGCAGATACATAAGAGCTAGGGGCCCTGAGGGGCAGATACATAAGAGCTAGGGGCCCTGAGGGACAGATATCTAATAACAAGGGGCCCCTAAGAGCCAGATAAGTAAGAGCTAGGGGCCCTGAGGGGCAGATACATAAGAGCTAGGGGCCCTGAGGGGCAGATACATAAGAGCTAGGGGCCCTGAGGGGCAGATACATAAGAGCTAGGGGCCCTGAGGGGCAGATACATAAGAGCTAGGGCCCCTAAAAGGCAGATACATAAGAGCTAGGGGCCCTGAGGGGCAGATACATAAGAGCTAGGGGCCCCTACGAGGCAGATACAAAGGAGCTAGGGGCCCTGAGGGACAGATGCATAAGAGCTAGGGGCCCAAAGGGAGCAGATACATAAGAGCTAGGGGCCCTGAGAGGGCAGATACATAAGAGCTAGGGGCCCTTAAGAGGCAGATACATAAAAGCTAGGGGCCCTGAGGGACAGATACATAAGAGCTAGGGGCCCTGAGAGGGCAGATACATAAGAGCTAGGGGCTGCTGAGGGGGCAGATATCTTAGCGCTAGGGGCTCCTGAGGGGGCAGATACATAAGAGCTAGGGGCCCCATGGGACAGGGCCTCTCCCTCTCAGGACTATAACTCGTCAGAAGGCTGGGTGAAGGTGACAGGTTGTTCTCTACCCCGTGGTCCCTGGGCGGCTGGGTGAAGGTGACAGGTGGTTCTCTACCCCGTGGTCCCTGGGCGGCTGGGTGAAGGTGACAGGTAACAGGTGGTTCTCTACCCCGTGGTCCCTGGGCGGCTGGGTGAAGGTGATGGAGCCTATGGGTCACAGAGAGGGGCATCAGAGACTGTTAGGGTGTGCGCACTGCAGAATTAGGCGGGAATCCCAGGTGGAGTCTTCGCCGTAGGTTCCGCTTGACGTTCCGCCTGTCCCATTGACTCAATGTGATTTCTCAAGCGCCATCTGCCCAAAGAATTTACATGTCAGTTCTGTGGGCGGGGCGCAGGTTGTGCTTGGGAAATCACACTGAGGCAATGGGACAGGTGGAACGTCAAGCAGAACCTGCGGCGCAGACTCCACCTGGAATTCCACACTTAAAGGGGCACTCCGGCATAAATGTTTTTCTGTCTAATCAGCTGGTCTCAGAAAGTTATACATATTTGTAATTTACTTCTATTAAAAATCTCCAGACTTCCAGCACTTTTCAGCTGCTGTATGTCCTGCAGGAAGTGGTGTATTCTCTCCAGTCTGACACAGTGCTCTCTGCTGCCTCCTCTGTCCATGTCAGGAACTGTCCAGAGCAGCAGCAAATCCCCATAGAAAACCTCTCCTGCTCTGGACAGTTCCTGACATGGACAGAGGTGGCAGCAGAGAGCACTGTGTCAGACTGGAGAGAATACACCACTTCCTGCAGGACATACAGCAGCTAATAGGTACTGGAAGACTGGAGATTTTTATATAGAAATAAATTACAAATCCACATAACTTTCTGAGACAAGCTGATTAGAAAGAAAAAAAATTACGCCAGAGTGCCCCTTTAGTTCTGTAGTGTGTAACTGCTCTTCCAGCAGATGGCGCCATTCCCCCGGCAGGTCTTGCTGTTACCGTAGCTACCTGTGTTTTTGTTTTGTTGGGGCCCATCTAGTTGCCTTACAGTGTGCACAACTATTCACCCCCCCTAACAGTGTGCACAACTATTCACCCCCCCTAACAGTGTGCACAACTATTTACCCTGTAAGGCCCCGTTCCCACTGAGCAAAGGTAGCGGAATTCCGCGACGGAATTGTCCGCCGCAGAATGCCGTTAGCCTCCCGCTCATAATGGGAGTCTATGGGAGGCGCGCTGCTGCTCTGTACGCGCTGAAGAATGAACATGTTCATTCTTCAGCGCGGACAGGGCAGGAGCGCGCGCCTCCCATAGACTCCCATTATGAGCGGGAGGCTAACGGCATTCTGCGGCGGACAATTCCGTCGCGGAATTCCGCTACCTTTGCTCAGTGGGAACGGAGCCTAAGGGTGCGTGCAGACTGCAGAATGGCGAGGGATAACCTGTTGCACATTCCGCAGCTCGCACCCGCTGGCCCAGACTCTATTCCATGCATGGGCGGATTCTTCATCCGTCCAAAGAATGAACGTGTCAGCCGGCGGGTGCAAGCCGCGGAATGTGCAACAAGTTATTCGTCGCCATTCTGCAGTGTGCATGCACCCTAACAGTGTTCAGAACTATTCACCCCCCTAACAGTGTTCAGAACTATTCACCCCCCTAACAGTGTTCAGAACTATTCACCCCCCTAACAGTGTTCAGAACTATTCACCCCCCTAACAGTGTGCGCAACTATTCACCCCCCTAACAGTGTTCAGAACTATTCACCCCCCTAACAGTGTTCAGAACTATTCACCCCCTCTAACAGTGTGCGCAACTATTCACCCCCCCTAACAGTGTGCACAACTATTCACCCCCCCTAATAGTGTGCACAACTATTCACCCCCCCCAACAGTGTGCACAACTATTCACCACCCCCTAACAGTGTGCACAACTATTCACCACCCCCTAACAGTGTGCACAACTATTCACCCCCCCCTAACAGTGTGCACAACTATTCACCCCCTAACAGTGTGCACAACTATTTACCCCTAAAGAGTGTGCACAACTATTCACCCCCCCTAACAGTGTGCACAACTATTCACCCCCCTAACAGTGTGCACAACTATTTACCCCTAAAGAGTGTGCACAACTATTCACCCCCCCCTAACAGTGTGCACAACTATTCACCCCCCCAACAGTGTGCACAACTATTCACCCCCCATAACAGTGTGCACAACTATTCACCCCCCCTAACAGTGTGCGCAACTATTCACCCCCCCCCTAACAGTGTGCACAACTATTCACCCCCCCTAACAGTGTGCACAACTATTCACCCCCCCTAGCAGTGTGCACAACTATTCACCCCCCTAACAGTGTGCGCAACTATTTACCCCCACTAACAGTGTGCGCAACTATTCACCCCCCTAACAGTGTGCACAACTATTCACCCCCCCTAACAGTGTGCACAACTATTCACCCCCCCTAACAGTGTGCACAACTATTCACCCCCCATAACAGTGTGCACAACTATTCACCCCCTCTAACAGTGTGCGCAACTATTTACCCCCCCTAACAGTGTGCGCAACTATTCACCCCCCTAACAGTGTGCACAACTATTCACCCCCCCCCTAACAGTGTGCACAACTATTCACCCCCCCTAACAGTGTGCACAACTATTCACCCCCCATAACAGTGTGCACAACTATTCACCCCCCATAACAGTGTTCAGAACTATTCACCCCCCCTAACAGTGTGCACAACTGTTTACCCCCCTAACAGTGTGCACAACTATTCACCCCCCTAACAGTGTGCACAACTATTTACGCCCTAACAGTGTGCACAACTATTCACCCCCCCTAACAGTGTGCACAACTATTCACCCCCCTAACAGTGTGCACAACTATTCACCCCCCCTAACAGTGTGCACAACTATTCACCCCCCTAACAGTGTGCACAACTATTTACGCCCCCTAACAGTGTGCACAACTATTTACGCCCTAACAGTGTGCACAACTATTCACCCCCCTAACAGTGTGCACAACTATTCACCCCCCTAACAGTGTGCACAACTATTTACGCCCTTACAGTGTGCACAACTATTCACCCCCCCTAACAGTGTGCACAACTATTCACCCCCTCTAACAGTGTGCACAACTATTCACCCACCCTAACAGTGTGCACAACTATTCACCCCCCCTAACAGTGTGCACAACTATTCACCCCCCTAACAGTGTGCACAACTATTCACCCCCCATAACAGTGTGCACAACTATTCACCCCCTCTAACAGTGTGCGCAACTATTCACCCCCCATAACAGTGTGCACAACTATTCACCCCCCATAACAGTGTGCACAACTATTCACCCCCCATAACAGTGTGCACAACTATTCACCCCCCATAACAGTGTGCACAACTATTCACCCCCTCTAACAGTGTGCGCAACTATTCACCCCCCCTAACAGTGTGCGCAACTATTCACCCCCCCCTAACAGTGTGCACAACTATTCACCCCCCTAACAGTGTGCACAACTATTCACCCCCCCTAACAGTGTGCACAACTATTCACCCCCCCCTAACAGTGTGCACAACTATTCACCCCCCCTAACAGTGTGCACAACTATTCACCCCCTCTAACAGTGTGCACAACTATTCACCCCCCATAACAGTGTTCAGAACTATTCACCCCCCTAACAGTGTGCGCAACTATTCACACCCCCTAACAGTGTGCACAACTATTTACCCCCCTAACAGTGTGCACAACTATTCACCCCCCATAACAGTGTGCACAACTATTCACCCCCCATAACAGTGTGCACAACTATTCACCCCCCTAACAGTGTGCACAACTATTTATGCCCTAACAGTGTGCACAACTATTCACCCCCCATAACAGTGTGCACAACTATTCACCCCCATAACAGTGTGCACAACTATTCACCCCCCTAACAGTGTGCACAACTATTTATGCCCTAACAGTGTGCACAACTATTCACCCCCCCTAACAGTGTGCACAACTATTCACCCCCCATAACAGTGTGCACAACTATTCACCCCCCATAACAGTGTTCAGAACTATCACCCCCCCTAACAGTGTGCACAACTATTCACCCCCCCCTAACAGTGTGCACAACTATTTACCCCCCTAACAGTGTGCACAACTATTCACCCCCCTAACAGTGTGCACAACTATTTACGCCCTAACAGTGTGCACAACTATTCACCCCCCCCCAACAGTGTGCACAACTATTCACCCCCCTAACAGTGTGCACAACTATTCACCCCCCTAACAGTGTGCACAACTATTTACGCCCCCTAACAGTGTGCACAACTATTTACGCCCTAACAGTGTGCACAACTATTCACCCCCCCTAACAGTGTGCACAACTATTCACCCCCTCTAACAGTGTGCACAACTATTCACCCACCCTAACAGTGTGCACAACTATTCACCCCCCTAACAGTGTGCACAACTATTCACCCCCCTAACAGTGTGCACAACTATTCACCCCCCATAACAGTGTGCACAACTATTCACCCCCTCTAACAGTGTGCGCAACTATTCACCCCCCATAACAGTGTGCACAACTATTCACCCCCCATAACAGTGTGCACAACTATTCACCCCCATAACAGTGTGCACAACTATTCACCCCCTCTAACAGTGTGCGCAACTATTCACCCCCCCTAACAGTGTGCACAACTATTTATGCCCTAACAGTGTGCACAACTATTCACCCCCCCTAACAGTGTGCACAACTATTCACCCCCCCTAACAGTGTGCACAACTATTCACCCCCCCTAACAGTGTGCACAACTATTCACCCCCCATAACAGTGTTCAGAACTATTCACCCCCCCTAACAGTGTGCACAACTATTCACCCCCCCCCTAACAGTGTGCACAACTATTTACCCCCCTAACAGTGTGCACAACTATTCACCCCCCTAACAGTGTGCACAACTATTTACGCCCTAACAGTGTGCACAACTATTCACCCCCCTAACAGTGTGCACAACTATTCACCCCCCTAACAGTGTGCACAACTATTTACGCCCCCTAACAGTGTGCACAACTATTTACGCCCTAACAGTGTGCACAACTATTCACCCCCCTAACAGTGTGCACAACTATTCACCCACCCTAACAGTGTGCACAACTATTCACCCCCCTAACAGTGTGCACAACTATTCACCCCCCTAACAGTGTGCACAACTATTCACCCCCCATAACAGTGTGCACAACTATTCACCCCCTCTAACAGTGTGCGCAACTATTCACCCCCCATAACAGTGTGCACAACTATTCACCCCCCATAACAGTGTGCACAACTATTCACCCCCATAACAGTGTGCACAACTATTCACCCCCTCTAACAGTGTGCGCAACTATTCACCCCCCCCTAACAGTGTGCGCAACTATTCACCCCCCCCTAACAGTGTGCACAACTATTCACCCCCCTAACAGTGTGCACAACTATTCACCCCCCCTAACAGTGTGCACAACTATTCACCCCCCCTTACAGTGTGCACAACTATTCACCCCCCATAACAGTGTGCACAACTATTCACCCCCCATAACAGTGTTCAGAACTATTCATCCCCCCTAACAGTGTGCACAACTATTCACCCCCCCCTAACAGTGTGCACAACTATTTACCCCCCTAACAGTGTGCACAACTATTCACCCCCCAACAGTGTGCACAACTATTTACGCCCTAACAGTGTGCACAACTATTCACCCCCCCCTAACAGTGTGCACAACTATTCACCCCCCTAACAGTGTGCACAACTATTCACCCCCCTAACAGTGTGCACAACTATTTACGCCCTAACAGTGTGCACAACTATTCACCCCCTCTAACAGTGTGCACAACTATTCACCCCCTCTAACAGTGTGCACAACTATTCACCCACCCTAACAGTGTGCACAACTATTCACCCCCCCTAACAGTGTGCACAACTATTCACCCCCCCTAACAGTGTGCACAACTATTCACCCCCCATAACAGTGTGTACAACTATTCACCCCCCCTAACAGTGTGCACAACTATTCACCCCCCCTAACAGTGTGCACAACTATTCACCCCCCTAACAGTGTGCACAACTATTTATGCCCTAACAGTGTGCACAACTATTCACCCCCCCTAACAGTGTGCACAACTATTCACCCCCCTAACAGTGTGCACAACTATTCACCCCCCATAACAGTGTGCACAACTATTCACCCCCCCTAACAGTGTGCACAACTATTCACCCCCCCTAACAGTGTGCACAACTATTCACCCCCCTAACAGTGTGCACAACTATTCACCCCCCTAACAGTGTGCACAACTATTTACGCCCTAACAGTGTGCACAACTATTGAGGACGGCTGTCACATGCGTGTGTGTGTCCTACAGGAACTGCAGAAAGGATTACTGAGTGTGCCCTGTAGGCACCATACTCACTAATAATTGTAAGCGTGTTTGATACATTGTGGCCGGCCAGAGCTTTTCAGCTGCCTGGAATCGACTGGATGAAACCAATTAGGGTCCATTTACACAGAGAGATTATCTGACAGATTATCTGCCAAAGATCTGAAGCCAAAGCCAGGAATGGAAGTGAAAAGAGGAGAAATCTCAGGCTTTCCTTTACACCTGTTCTCTGATTACACTGTGTTCCAAATGATTATATTATTATTATATTAACAAAAATTGGTGATTTGTGACCTATAAAGCGGCTTATTACAGACTGACTCCAGACACTTCTCAGTCTATAATGTCTTCTCGCTGATGTTCCATCTGCACATAGGAGCCTTGTAGGACAGAAGCTTCTCCCAGAGCTGCTGCTTAGATGTAGACCGCCTCCCTCCATCATAGACTGCCTCCTTCCATCATAGACTGCCTCCCTCCATCATAGACTGCCTCCCTCCACCATAGACTGCCTCCCTCCACCATAGGCTACCTCCCTCCATCATAGACCGCCTCCCTCCACCATAGGCTGCCTCCCTCCATCATAGACTGCCTCCCTCCATCATAGACCGCCTCCCTCCACCATAGGCTGCCTCCCTCCATCATAGACTGCCTCCCTCCATCATAGACTGCCTCCCTCCACCATAGACTGCCTCCCTCCACCATAGGCTGCCTCCCTCCATCATAGACCGCCTTCCTCCATCATAGGCTGCCTCCCTCCATCATAGACCGCCTCCCTCCACCATAAGCTGCCTCCCTCCATCATAGACCGCCTCCCTCCACCATAGGCCGCCTCCCTCCACCATAGACTGCCTCCCTCCACCATAGGCTGCCTCCCTCCACCATAGACCGCCTCCCTCCACCATAGGCCGCCTCCCTCCACCATAGGCTACCTCCCTCCATCATAGGCTGCCTCCCTCCATCATAGACCGCCTCCCTCCACCATAGGCTGCCTCCCTCCATCATAGACTGCCTCCCTCCATCATAGACTGCCTCCCTCCATCATAGACTGCCTCCCTCCATCATAGACTGCCTCCCTCCATCATAGACTGCCTCCCTCCACCATAGACTGCCTCCCTCCATCATAGACCGCCTCCCTCCACCATAGGCTGCCTCCCTCCATCATAGACCGCCTCCCTCCACCATAGGCTGCCTCCCTCCATCATAGACTGCCTCCCTCCATCATAGACTGCCTCCCTCCATCATAGACTGCCTCCCTCCACCATAGACCGCCTCCCTCCACCATAGACCGCCTCCCTCCACCATAGACCGCCTCCCTCCACCATAGACTGCCTCCCTCCACCATAGGCTGCCTCCCTCCACCATAGGCTGCCTCCCTCCACCATAGGCTGCCTCCCTCCATCATAGACCGCCTCCCTCCACCATAGGCTGCCTCCCTCCATCATAGACTGCCTCCCTCCATCATAGACCGCCTCCCTCCACCATAGGCCGCCTCCCTCCACCATAGACTGCCTCCCTCCACCATAGGCTGCCTCCCTCCACCATAGACCGCCTCCCTCCACCATAGGCCGCCTCCCTCCACCATAGGCTACCTCCCTCCATCATAGACTGCCTCCCTCCATCATAGACCGCCTCCCTCCATCATAGACCGCCTCCGTCATAGACCGCCTCCCTCCACCATAGGCCACCTCCCTCCATCATAGACCGCCTCCCTCCACCATAGACCGCCTCCCTCCACCATAGGCCGCCTCCCTCCACCATAGGCTACCTCCCTCCACCATAGACTGCCTCCCTCCATCATAGACCGCCTCCCTCCATCATAGACCGCCTCCGTCATAGACCGCCTCCCTCTGTCATAGACCGCCTCCCTCCACCATAGGCTGCCTCCCTCCACCATAGACTGCCTCCTCCACCATAGACTGCCTCCTCCACCATAGACTGCCTCCTCCACTATAGACTGCCTCCTCCACCATAGGCTGCCTCTCTGCACTAAGAGGGGGCGGAATAGGGGGGGGGGGGAGTAGGCCCTGCATCCAGAGAAACCTGGATAGTGTACATGCACACACTATGCGCATAGCCTTTATGTAGAGGCATTGCGCCTTGACCTAAATCCGCAATAAACGACCCTTAAGGACGGAGACACTTTTAGTTTTTGCGTTTTAGTTTTTTCCTCCTTGTGTATATACGGCCATACATACATACATACATACATACATACATACATACATACATAGCACTTGCATTTCTTCACCTAGAAACCCACATGAGCCCTTATTTTTTGCGCCACTAATTGTCCTTCCCAATGACGGCTGAATTTTTGCATAAAGTCACTGCGAAACCAGGAAAATATTCAAAGTGTGGTGAAATTTAACAAAAAAACACATTTCTTTTATTTGGGGGGTATTTGTTTTTACGCCATTCGCCCTGGGGTAACACTGACTTGTTATATATGTTCTTCAAGTCATTACGATTACAATGATATATAACATGTATAACTTATATTGTATCTGATGGCCTGTAAAATATTCAAACCATTGTTTACAAATATATGTTCCTTACAATCGCTCCATTCCCGGCTTATAGCGCTTTTATCCTTTGATCTATGGGGCTGTGTCAGGTGTCATTTTTTGCGCCATGGTGTGATCTTTCTATCGGTACCTTGATTGCACTTATACGACTTTTTGATCGCTTTTTATTACATTTTTTTCTGGATTTGATGCGACCAAAAATGCGCAATTTTGCACTTTGGGATTTTTTTTGCGCTGACAGCATTTACCGTACGAGATCAGGAATGTGATTAATAGTTCGGGCGATTACGCACGCGGCGATAGCAAACTATTTATTTATTTATTTACTTTTATTAAAAACATGGGAAAAGGGGGGTGATTCTGACTTTTATTAGGGGAGGGGGCTTTTTACTTATAATAACACTTTTTTTTTACACTTATACTAGAAACCTCCCTGGGGTTAGGGTTATTCCCCCCTAGGGTTAGGGTTATTCCCCCTGGGGTTAGTGTTATTCCCCCCTGGGGTTAGGGTTATTTCCCCCCTGGGGTTAGGGTTATTCCCCCTGCGGTTAGGTTTATTCCCCCGGGGTTAGGGTTATTCCCCCTGGGGTTAGGGTTATTCCCCCCTGGGGTTAGTGTTATTCCCCCCTGGGGTTAGTGTTATTCCCCCCTGGGGTTAGGGTTATTTCCCCCCTGGGGTTAGGGTTATTCCCCCTGGGGTTAGTGTTATTCCCCCTGGGGTTAGGGTTATTCCCCCCTGGGGTTAGGGTTATTCCCCCTGGGGTTAGTGTTATTCCCCCCTGGGGTTAGGGTTATTTCCCCTGGGGTTAGGGTTATTCCCCCTGGGGGACTTCTAGTATAAGTGCATTGATCTCTCATTGAGATCTTTGCTGTATAGTAATACAGCAAAGATCAATAAGATCGGCACTCGGATGCTTTCAGCTGCTGCCATCAGTGCCATTTTGGTGAAGACCCCGGCCGGCACAAGTAACGGAGATCGCTCCTCTGGGACAACGTCCCGGAGGAGCGATCTCCACCACTAGACACCAGGGATAAGCTGTGTCCGGTAATCGGATGCAACTGTCATCTTGTAGCCCGCTTGTAGCCCGGGACCGCGGGTATTAGCGGGCATGGTCCGATCGCCGTGCCTGCTAATACCCGCGGTCCCGGGCTACAAGCGGGACCTTAAGAGGTTATGTGTCCTTAAGAGGTTAAAGGAGAAGTCCGGAAATTTTTTTTATTAAAGTATTGTATTGCCTCCCAAAACTTATACAAATCCCCAATATACACTTATTACAGGAAATGCTTATAAAGTGCTTTTTCTCTGCACTTACTACTGCATCAAGGCTTCACTTCCTGGATAACAGGGTGATGTCACGACCCGACTCCCAGAGCTGTGAGGGCTGTGGCTGCTGGAGAGGATGATGGTAGAGGGAAGCTCAGTGTCCCTCCAGTGCCCTGTGTCCCTCAGTGTCCCTCCAGTGCCCTGTGTCCCTCAGTGTCCCTCCAGTGCCGTGTGTCCCTCAGTGTCCCTCCAGTGCCTTGTGTCCCTCCAGTGCCCTGTGTCCCTCAGTGTCCCTCCAGTGCCCTGTGTCCCTCCAGTGCCCTGTGTCCCTCAGTGTCCCTCCAGTGCCCTGTGTCCCTCCAGTGCCCTGTGTCCCTCAGTGTCCCTCCAGTGCCCTGTGTCCCTCAGTGTCCCTCCAGTGCCCTGTGTCCCTCAGTGTCCCTCCAGTGCCCTGTGTCCCTCAGTGTCCCTCCAGTGCCCTGTGTCCCTCAGTGTCCCTCCAGTGCCCTGTGTCCCTCAGTGTCCCCCTGCCATCATCCTCTCCAGCAGTCACAGCCCGCACACCTCTGGGAGTCGGGTCTGCTCAATCACCCTCTTATTGAGCCTTTTACACGTGTGGTATTGGCCGTCAGCCGTGCATCGTTATTACACGTAGCGTGCACAGTCGGCAGTCGATGATTTTACAACATGTTGATATGATGCTTTTTGTCGTATTTATCACACAGAGCGATAATCTGCTGAATCGGCCTGAAGGGAAGACTATTATCGATCGCTCTGGACTTTGGACTTGTTGCCTGTTCTTTTCATCAGCCCATAGAAACAGAGTTTACATTCCGCTATCATCACGATGACAGATTCTGTCCATTAAATCAACATGGATTTCTGCTGGAGCGTAAAGAAACAGCTGAGTGTCTTGTGTCGGTGCACAGGATGGTAGGAGATGCCTGAGATACCAGCGTGAGGCCTTCTGCCCCGAGGATGTGTAATTATATGAGGACCATCCTATAACATGTGAGTGAGAGGCGTGCCACCGGGCAAGCATGAACAGGTGAGGGGAGAAGACAAGGAGAGGGGCGGGAGCAGACAGGATTAGGGAAGCAGAAAGGTGCGGCAGCAGAGGAAAGAAGAGACAGCTCCTGAGTGCCCGGGAAACAGAGTCTATGTCCAGGTGAAGAGCTACAGAACGTGCCTGTCATAATGGCATCTGTGTGGGCCGGAGAGCTGACATACAGAGGAGGAAGTTCCCTGAGGACATAGTGTACATGTACTGGACAGAAAGCCAGGAAAAAGAGAAGGGCGGTAAAAGAGGCTGAGACAGGAAGAACCTCTCTCATGTGTAGGGTGGCCTCAGACTTCACCTGAAGACCTCCCAGATGAGTCCAAGCTTATAGAGGAGCAGGAGGACATCCTATCGATATAAGGTAACCACATATTCAGCTATGGAGGTTGGGGGTTGGAGAGGTAAATGTGGTGAATGTGGCCTGCAGGCGTATGTGTAGATTATTAACGTGTCACTAACACACAGTCCACTGAGCTGTGATGTCACACATTGTCAGAGGGGTTATACCTGCCTGACATGGGGACTATACACATCAGTGTCCTCTCTATACATACAAAGAGTTGGAGACCCAAAGGGTAAGATGGATGTGTGGGAGTGCAGGTTCCTTCTGAAGCCCATGTGTAGGCCCCAGGTCGTATTCCTCTCCACTAGATTCATTAAACCGGCATAAGATAAAAGGAGTGATTCACGGCCTCCGGTCAGTGCGGGGGAGCTGCAGCGAGTAATGATGAATCCAGGCCATGGAAGATATATAGAAACTTATATCTGCCACTGGAGGGAGGGAGTTATAAGGTCATCATTATTAGGCCATGTTCACACCACGTGTTAATTTCATTAACAACGTCCATTCTTTTTATTTAACAACGTTTTTAATGAAATCAATACGTTTGCATTGGTTTCGGTGCAACAACGGCCATAATATATACAACAGAGTACACACTATGGCCGTTGTTGAACTGCAGTCGCAGTAAATATGAGTAATGAGTCTATTTTCTACATCCGCAGCTCGACGAACAGCGGCCGTAGAAAATAGTTGTGTACACAAAGTATGCCGGCCTTCACATTGAGTGCAATGCTTCATTGGATTGCGGGCACAACCCAAAGGTGGGAAAACAGAATGTACCTGCAGCCGACACTGCTAGAACGGCCACAGGAACGTCATATTTTTCCATTTGGATTGCGGGCACCTTACAGTGTAATACAGCGGCCTCAGAGAGTGACAGTACATCATGAGTACATGAATAGGGATGGTCCGAACCCCCAAGTCCCTTCCATAGCACATTGCCTGTTATTCCGGAACGTGTGACTGCCCCTTAGTTGTTTTTCATACAGGATTATAATGTACATCCAGCCTTTCTAGCTCAGTGGTAATGAATTCTGGGAGTGTCTGTGGCCTATAGAACAAGTCACGGCCTGTGTTCCTCCTCTCAATCATTATATTGTATATAGACTAATCTGGAATGAGTGAGTGTCCGTATCGCCTGATGGAATCTCTCAGTGTCATCACAAGTAATGGGATCATACACAACAGGATCCATCGGCCCAGCCCGCTTCCGCTGCGCCACTCTGCTGCTGTGGGTAAGAAAGGGAGGAGAAGTCTAACTACCTAACTGGAAGCTGGTACTCCGGGCGCCATGCCCCAGCAGTGGAGCCATCTGGCAGCAGCTGCCTGGCGTACTGTATACGAGTCCCAGGGCTTTCTATTTCTATTCACACGTCTGTGGTTCTATCCGCAGTTGCGAACCTGCAATTGTGGACAGAACATAAGACCACTAGATTTCAATGGCCCCATTTACTCTTACATGTGTACAGGGTCGTGATCTGTGCCGCAAAAATCAGCACATTCATAGTGCGGTCCGTGGTTGGGGGTCCATGGTTGCGGGCTGCACTACAGACGTGTGGATGAGGCCTTACCCAGTGTTTTATTATTTAGCATATATTATCCCACATTAAAGGGGATCTCCGAAGAGCAAGAAAGGTCCTACCTTTTCTGACGCTCCACTTCCTCCGTCTGCCTGGCCGTGCTGATAACTTCCACAGACGAGAGGGGACAGCGGGCATTTCCAATATCTGCTGGCGTCAGTAACATCAGGCAACTATTTGTCACTGCTCCCAACATGCTCTCGTCTGCGGAAGTATCAGCACGGACAGGCAAACGGAGGAAATGGAGCGTCACAAAAGGTAGGACCTTTCCTGCTCAACAGACATCCCCTTTAAACTGCATTTACTATTCCATATCTCTATATCCATCGGTAGTATATTATCCTCCTCTGTGATATGATATTATCCTCCTCCTCTCTAACATGATGATATCCTCTTCCTCTGTAATATTATATCCCCCTCCTCTGTAATATATTATCCTCCTCCTCCTCCATAATATGATATTATCCTCCTCCATAATATGATATTATCCTCCTCTGTAATATGATATTATACTCCTCCTCTCTAACATGATGATATCCTCCTCCTCTGTAATATTATATCCCCCTACTCTGTAATATATTATCCTCCTCCTCTGTAATATTATACCTTCCTCCTCTGTAATATTATATAACTCTCCTCTGTAATATTATATAACTCTCCTCTGTAATATTATATCCTGCTCCTCTGTAATATTATATCCCCCTCCTCTGTAATATTATATCCTACACTTCTGTAATATTATATCCTCCTCCTCTGTAATATTATATTCCCCCAATCTGTAATATTATATCCTCCTCCTCTGTAATATAATAACTCTCCTCTGTAATATTACCCCTCTCCACAGCTTGGTACCTTCTTCAGTTAGTGACTTGGTGAAGTAAATGCTGAGCACATTTTTTTTATTGTTTTTTTTTTGCCGATAATGGTCTGGTGTAATATAGCATATTAAAAGATTGTGATCTTGAAACGTAACAATGATCTCAGTGACAGTGCTGGGTGTCACTTTGTGTAATAGGAGCAGCTACAGCAGTTCGTCACTGGAGCAGATACCAGGAGACATAAAGAGGAGCGTAGTGTCCAGAGCATGGAGCAGATACCAGGAGACAGGCCAGTACACCAGGAGGAGGGGGCCGTAGTGTCCAGAGCATGGAGCAGATACCAGGAGACAGGCCAGTACACCAGGAGGAGGGGGCCGTAGTGTCCAGAGCATGGAGCAGATACCAGGAGACAGGTCAATACACCAGGAGAATGGGGCCGTAGTGTCCAGAGCATGGAGCAGATACCAGGAGACAGGCCAGTACACCAGGAAGAGGGGGCCGTAGTGTCCAGAGCATGGAGCAGATACCAGGAGACAGGCCAGTACACCAGGAGGATAGGGCTGTAGTGTCCAGAGCATGGAACAGATACCAGGAGACAGGTCAGTACACCAGGAGAAGGGGGCCGTAGTGTCCAGAGCATGGAGCAGATACCAGGAGACAGGCCAGTACACCAGGAGGAGGGGGCTGTAGTGTCCAGAGCATGGAGCAGATACCAGGAGACAGGCCAGTACACCAGGAGGATAGGGCTGTAGTGTCCAGAGTATGGAGCAGATACCAGGAGACAGGCCAGTACACCAGGAGGATAGGGCTGTAGTGTCCAGAACATGGAGCAGATACCAGGAGACAGGCCAGTACACCAGGAGGATAGGGCTGTAGTGTCCAGAGCATGGAACAGATACCAGGAGACAGGTCAGTACACCAGGAGAAGGGGGCCGTAGTGTCCAGAGCATGGAGCAGATACCAGGAGACAGGCCAGTACACCAGGAGGATAGGGCTGTAGTGTCCAGAGCATGGAGCAGATACCAGGAGACAGGCCAGTACACCAGGAGGAGGAGGCCCTAGTGTCCAGAACATGGAGCAGATACCAGGAGACAGGCCAGTACACCAGGAGGAGGGGGCCGTACTGTCCAGAGCATGGAGCAGATACCAGGAGACAGGCCAGTACACCAGGAGGAGGGCGCCGTAGTGTCCAGAGCATGGTGCAGATACCAGGAGACAGGCCAGTACACCAGGAGGAGGGCGCCGTAGTGTCCAGAGCATGGTGCAGATACCAGGAGACAGGCCAGTACACCAGGAGGAGGGGGTCGTAGTGTCCAGAGCATGGAGCAGATACCAGGAGACAGGCCAGTACACCAGGAAGAGGGGGCCGTAGTGTCCAGAGCATGGAACAGATACCAGGAGACAGGTCAGTACACCAGGAGAAGGGGGCCGTAGTGTCCAGAGCATGGAGCAGATACCAGGAGACAGGCCAGTACACCAGGAGGAGGGGGCTGTAGTGTCCAGAGCATGGAGCAGATACCAGGAGACAGGCCAGTACACCAGGAGGATAGGGCTGTAGTGTCCAGAGTATGGAGCAGATACCAGGAGACAGGCCAGTACACCAGGAGAAGGGGGCCGTAGTGTCCAGAGCATGGAGCAGATACCAGGAGACAGGCCAGTACACCAGGAGGAGGGGGCTGTAGTGTCCAGAGCATGGAGCAGATACCAGGAGACAGGCCAGTACACCAGGAGGATAGGGCTGTAGTGTCCAGAGTATGGAGCAGATACCAGGAGACAGGCCAGTACACCAGGAGGATAGGGCTGTAGTGTCCAGAACATGGAGCAGATACTAGGAGACAGGCCAGTACACCAGGAGGATAGGGCTGTAGTGTCCAGAGCATGGAACAGATACCAGGAGACAGGTCAATACACCAGGAGAATGGGGCCGTAGTGTCCAGAGCATGGAGCAGATACCAGGAGACAGGCCAGTACACCAGGAGGATAGGGCTGTAGTGTCCAGAGCATGGAGCAGATACCAGGAGACAGGCCAGTACACCAGGAGAAAGGGGCCGCAGTGTCCAGAGCATGGAGCAGATACCAGGAGACAGGCCAGTACACCAGGAGGAGGAGGCCCTAGTGTCCAGAACATGGAGCAGATACCAGGAGACAGGCCAGTACACCAGGAGGAGGGCGCCGTAGTGTCCAGAGCATGGTGCAGATACCAGGAGACAGGCCAGTACACCAGGAGGAGGGGGTCGTAGTGTCCAGAGCATGGAGCAGATACCAGGAGACAGGCCAGTACACCAGGAAGAGGGGGCCGTAGTGTCCAGAGCATGGAGCAGATACCAGGAGACAGGCCAGTACACCAGGAGGATAGGGCCGTAGTGTCCAGAGCATAGAGCAGATACCAGGAGACAGGCCAGTACACCAGGAGGAGGGGGCCGTAGTGTCCAGAGCATGGAGCAGATACCAGGAGACACGCCAGTACACCAGGAAGAGGGGGCCGTAGTGTCCAGAGCATGGAGCAGATACCAGGAGACAGGCCAGTACACCAGGAGGAGGGGGCCGTAGTGTCCAGAGCATGGAGCACATACCAGGAGACAGGCCAGTACACCAGGAGGAGGGGGCCGTAGTGTCCAGAGCATGGAGCAGATACCAGGAGACAGGGCAGTACACCAGGAGGAGGGGGTCGTAGTGTCCAGAGCATGGAGTAGATACCAGGAGACAGGCCAGTACACCAGGAGGAGGGGGCCGTAGTGTCCAGAGCATGGAGCAGATACCAGGAGACAGGCCAGTACACCAGGAGGAGGGGGCCGTAGTGTCCAGAGCATGGAGCAGATACCAGGAGACAGGCCAGTACACCAGGAGGATAGGGCCATAGTGTCCAGAGCATGGAGCAGATACCAGGAGACAGGCCAGTACACCAGGAGGATAGGGCCATAGTGTCCAGAGCATGGAGCAGATACCAGGAGACAGGCCAGTACACCAGGAGAAGGGGGCCGTAGTGTCCAGAACATGGAGCAGATACCAGGAGACAGGCCAGTATACTAGGAGGATAGGGCCATAGTGTCCAGAGCATGGAGCAGATACCAGGAGACAGGCCAGTACACCAGGAGGATAGGGCCGTACTGTCCAGAGCATGGAGCAGATACCAGGAGACAGGCCAGTACACCAGGAGGAGGGGGCCGTAGTGTCCAGAGCATGGAGCAGATACCAGGAGACAGGCCAGTATACTAGGAGGATAGGGCCATAGTGTCCAGAGCATGGAGCAGATACCAGGAGACAGGCCAGTACACCAGGAGGATAGGGCCGTACTGTCCAGAGCATGGAGCAGATACCAGGAGACAGGCCAGTACACCAGGAGGAGGGGGCCGTAGTGTCCAGAGCATGGAGCAGATACCAGGAGACAGGCCAGTATACCAGGAGGAGGGGGCCGTAATGTCCAGAGCATGGAGCAGATACCAGAGGACAGGCCAGTACACCAGGAGGATGGGGCCGTAGTGTCCAGAGCATGGAGCAGATACCAGGAGACAGGCCAGTACACCAGGAGGAGGGGGCCGTAGTGTCCAGAGCATGGAGCAGATACCAGGAGACAGGCCAGTACACCAGGAGGAGGGGGCCGTAGTGTCCAGAGCATGGAGCAGATACCAGGAGACAGGCCAGTACACCAGGAGGAGGAGGCCATAGTGTCCAGAGCATGGAGCAGATACCAGGAGACAGGCCAGTACACCAAAAGGAGGGGGCTGTAGTGTCCAGAGCATGGAGCAGATACCAGGAGACAGGCCAATACACCAGGAGTGCTCTCTGCTGCCACCTTTGTCCATGTCAGGAACTGTCCAGAGCAGCAGCAAATCCCAATAGAAAACCTCTCCTGCTCTGAACAGTTCCTGACATGGACAGAGGTGGCAGCAGAGAGCACTGTGTCAGACTGGAGAGAATACACCACTTCCTGCAGGACATACAGCAGCTGATAAGTACTGGAAGATGTGAGATTTCTAATTAGAAGTAAATTACTAATCTATATAACTTTCTGAAGCCATTTGTTTTGAAAGAAAAAGATTTTTGCCAGAGTGTCCCTTTAATTCCAGCAGCACATTTAGCCCTCAGTGTGTGTTACCCACACCTTTATTTTACACCCGTGACCCTGGCGCTGATCATTGCTTACACTACAGTGCGGATGTTCTGAGCTTCCCTCCTCCATGCTATGGAAATACTGCCTGTGAGAGGAGGGAAAATACCAGAAGCCAGAAGGATCCAGGTCCACATGATACACAGGGTAGTGACCAGGCACCATGATCTGTATACACTGACACCCGACAGGTGTGTATCCTGTACCCTGACCCTGAGGGATCAATCATTCACCAACCACTATATGACGGGGTGAGAGCATGTCAGATGGTGTACTGCTGGGGTGAGTGTGGAGATGGTGGTGGTATGAAGGGGCAAGTGTTACACTGGAGGGAGTGTGCTGGGGTAAGGGTGGAGGAGGTGTTATAATGGGGTTAGTGCTAGGGGTATATTCGGGTGAGGGTGGATGAGGTGTTATAATGGGGTTAGTGCTAGGGGTATATTCGGGTAAGGGTGGAGGAGGTGTTATAATGGGGTTAGTGCAGGGGGTATATTCAGGTAAAGGTGGAGGTAATATAACAGGGTTAGTTCTGGTGGTATGTTAGTGTACGGGTGGAGGAGGTGTTATAATGGGGTTAGTGCTGGGGGTATATTCGGTGAGGGCACCAGTGGTTTGTATTTTACTATGGTAATGATTAGTGATGAGCGAGTACTAAAATGCTCAGGTGCTCGTTACTCGAGACAAGTATTTCCTGATACTCGGGTGCTCGTTTCGAGTAACAAACCCATTGAAGTCAATGGGAAACTTGAGTATTTTTGCAGGGGACCCAAACTCGGCACAGAGAAGGTTGTGTGAAAACCTGTCAACCTCAGAAAATGATGGAAACACAACAGAAATGGACAGGAAACAGCAGGGGCAGCATGTATGGACGCCTCTGAGGCTGCCTAATGGCACCATTATGCCTAATTCTGGGCAACAGCCTGGTTAAAACAGAGGTAGGCATAGGGACCAAACAAAAACTCAGCCTAACACAGCATGGCACTATATATTACTAAATATAAAATTATGTTTTATATTTATATATATATATATATATATATATATATATTATAGTTATATATAGATAGATAGATATATTAATATATTATTATATTAAATTATATATTATTAATATTTTATTATTTATATATTTCTATACCTGTATTTATATATAAATGTATGTGTATATATATATATATATATATATATATATATATATATATATATATATATATATAATGTGTGAGAACACAGGGAACCATTAAAACAGAGGTAGCATATGAACCACCCAAACACTTAGCCTGACACAGAGAACCATTAAAATTGAGGTAGCATATGAACAACCCCAAAATTTTGCCTAACACAGCACCAACACTAGGTTGAAGACGTGGGCCAGGCTTGGTACATGTGTGAGGCTGTCTAGTTGCAGAGCCGCCACCAGGTTCCGTGCGTTGTCACATGCAACCAAGCTCACTGCTAATTACACAGGGTAATACAATACAGTCTTCTTAAGAGGCCCCGGAATTTTATTAAAAAGACCTGGTCAGTGGTCAATCCTGCCTTCAAAACGGCTACAACATGCAAGGAAGGTAGAAGGTACTGGTGAAAGGACATTAGAGGACACCCGAAAGATGACATTTGACTTTGAATTTGACTGTAGCAGTTGGGGTAACATTCCCTGCATCATGTGACTCACCACTTCTCCCTCCACCACTGTTTTAACTTTGAATTTGACTGTAGCAGGTGGGGTAATTTTCCCTAGTTGACTTACGGAAATGCGCACAGATGCGGTGCACCTTAGTGAGCAAGTCAGGCAAATTGGGGTAGGTTTTAAGGAACCGCAAACAAAACACAGTCTCAAAACACGGGATAGCCAGATATCTAGCCTGTTGCCGGTATCTCCCTATTTATGTTCCAATACTCGCAACCGAGTGGGACTTAAGGGGCTATTTATCAGGGTGGTGTGGTGCTCTCCCCATCATGGAGGCACCCTGTGGCAACAGGCTAGAGATATCTGGCTATCCCGTGTTTTGAGACTCGCAACCAAGACTCCACAGACTCTTTTTAAGGAACCGCAGCCATACTAGGTTGAAGACGTGGGCCAGGCATGGTACATGTGTGAGGCTGCCGAGTTGCAGAGCCGCCACCAGGTTCCGCCCGTTGTCACACGCAATCAAGCTCACTGCTAACACAGGGTAATTAGCAGTGAGCTTGGATATGGCTGCAATAAGAAATAAAAAATAAGAAAATTAATAAACGTCAGTCTGTCAGCGCTGTCAGTTGACAGGCGGGTGCGCTTATGATGCCACCAGCTGCACTGAAGACCCGCTCTGAAAACACACTAGGGGCAGGGCAGCCCAGCACCTCCAAGTCAAACTCAAAATCAAATCAGCGGTGGTGAGTTACAGCCAAGCTCACTGCTAGTTGCCCTGTAAAAGATGGTGGCATATACTATATAGCTGCAGCTACCCACAGATTGTATACAACAACCTCCAGAAACTAGTGTGACCTGTATATTTTCTTATATCTTCATTTATGACTGCAGTCACATCCAAGCTCACTGCTAATTGCCCTGTGTAAGAGGGCGGCATATACTATATAGCTGCAGTTACCCACAGATTGTATACGTTGATATGGTCAGCAAGGTACTCCCTCACTATCTTTCTGAAGGCCTATCCCCTACTCTGTCTAGACTGGGGACGGGTGACATAGTCTTGCTGGGGTGCCATGAAACTGTCAAAGGCCTTGGAGAGTGTTCCCCTGCCCATTAACAAGCTGCCTGCTCCACCCCTCCTCTCCCCCGCTTTTCGGCCCACATAACTACGTCCTCTGGTGCTAGTGGTGTCAGATGGGAAGTAAGGAGGGGGAACACCCATTAATCGGTGTTGTCAAAAACTGAACAAAACAAGGATGCTAAATTAGGATCCACCATGATCATGGATGGACATGATGGACATGTGTCTTTTTTCAACCGTATTAACTATGTAACTATATTCACTCTCTGTTCCTTTGAACTGTGCCAGTGCCTGACAAGCTGACTAAAAGCCTCTGTCTCTACCAGCCGATAGGGCAGCATCTCCAGGCTCAGCAGTTTGCCTATGTGCACATTTAGGGCTCGTGCATGTGGGTGAGTTGCAGTGTGTTTGCACTTCCGTTCAAAGGTCTGCTGCAGGGACAGTTGAACGCTGCGCTTGGTGGCTGCACCTATACACCGCGTGACACCCCCTTACACCGCTGCGATTGGTGGTTGGTGGCTGCACCTATACACCGTGTGACACCCCCTTACACCGCTGCGATTGGTGGTTGGTGGCTGCACCTATACACCGTGTGACACCCCCTTACACCGCTGCGATTGGTGGTTGGTGGCTGCACCTATACACCGTGTGACACCCCCTTACACCGCTGCGATTGGTGGTTGGTGGCTGCACCTATACACCGTGTGACACCCCCTTACACCGCTGCGATTGGTGGTTGGTGGCTGCACCTATACACCGTGTGACACCCCCTTACACCGCTGCGATTGGTGGTTGGTGGCTGCACCTATACACCGTGTGACACCCCCTTACACCGCTGCGATTGGTGGTTGGTGGCTGCACCTATACACCGTGTGACACCCCCTTACACCGCTGCGATTGGTGGTTGGTGGATGCACCTATACACCGTGTGACACCCCCTTACACCGCTGCGATTGGTGGTTGGTGGCTGCACCAATACACAGTGTGACACCCCCTTACACCGCTGCGATTGGTGGTTGGTGGCTGCACCTATACACCGTGTGACACCCCCTTACACCGCTGCGATTGGTGGTTGGTGGCTGCACCTATACACCGTGTGACACCCCCTTACACCGCTGCGATTGGTGGTTGGTGGCTGAACCTATACACCGTGTGACACCCCCTTACACCGCTGCGATTGGTGGTTGGTGGCTGCACCTATACACCGTGTGACACCCCCTTACACCGCTGCGATTGGTGGTTGGTGGCTGCACCTATACACCGTGTGACACCCCCTTACACCGCTGCGATTGGTGGTTGGTGGCTGCACCTATACACCGTGTGACACCCCCTTACACCGCTGCGATTGGTGGTTGGTGGCTGCACCTATACACCGTGTGACACCCCCTTACACAGGGCAATCAGTAGTGAGCTTGGAGATGCCTTGAGTATGAAATACAGAAATCAGAAAATATACTGGTGGTCACAGGCTGTGGGGAAGGAGACTGAGCTGCTGGAGCAAGGGTTCCTCTCCCTTGGGTAGCGTGGGTGGACTGCGTGGAAGACTGGGTGTTGGCTAAGTTACTGGACACATTATCCGCTATCCACGTCAGCACCTGTTCACACTGCTGCGGTTTCAATAGTGGTCTACCCTGAGACCCTGTAAGTTGCGAGAAGAAGCTAGGGAGTGAATGTCTGCGGTGTGCCACTGCTCACTCCTCAACAGGTGCTGCTGTGTCACCCTGCCCAGAATCATGGCCTCTGCCCACTGCATCGCTTGGAACCCCACGCCCTCGTCCTCGACCCTTACCCCTGGGCTTCACCATTTTATGGACACTGCACAGTCAAGACTGAGATAACTGCACTACAGATCACAGCAAGCCAAGAAAATATATTACTTAGACTACTTTTGGAGGTAGTCGTATAGAGTCTGTGTGTAAGTGCAGGTATAGGCTAGGTTCACACTATGTAACTGTGCGGCTGTATTTTTTATGCGGCTGTAAATGTGCGGATGAAACTACGGCCGTGGGAAAAAATAGACATGCGGCTGAAAACATACGGTCATTTACTTGGAAATCTGGTTCAACTAAAAATAACAAATAAAATGTTAAGAAAGTGATGGAAACACCTCTGGATGCATCTGGGAAAGCAGGGAAACAGTTTACAGGAATCGCTATTACTGGGGTTTGCGATCCTCTGCACTATAGCCGATGTCTCTCATGGTTAATATATTGAATTAATAAAACACATTTTCATTGTAATAAAGTCCCTTTCGTTGTTCAATAATTAAATTTAAACTAATCCATCATTTTGCAATTAAATATACTGTTAAAATAAATAGATATATAAATAAATGTATATTTATATATATATTTATTTTTTGACAGTATATTTAATTGCACAATGATGGATTCGTTAGAATTAAATTATTGAACAACGAAACTGAATTTATTTCATCGAAAATGTGTTTTATTAATTAAATATTAATTAGTACAGGAAGCTCCATAAGCCGTTAATTCATATTGCCGGTAATAGAGCATTCTGTACTAATCATCACTTTACTTTAATGAAAACATCAAATGTTTCTTCTAATTCTGTTATCACAATAGCATTATTAGAAGAAACATTTAGAATTAGATGTGCGCTCAGCTGATTGGCTGATCGGCTGAGCGCACATATAATGAGCCGGTCCGCAGCACAGTGACTTCATTGTGCTGCGGACCAGCGAAGAGGACACATCGGGGTGAGTATACAGCTCTCCCCACCCCCTCCCCAGCACTGCACCCCTCCCAGCAAGGAAGGGGGGTCACTTAACCCCTTCCTTGCTGGGATGGGTGCAGTCTGACATCAGTCTGGCCCCCAAGGGGTTAAGGGGGATGCAATACATCCTCCCTTAACCCCTTGGGGGCCAGACTGTAAGCAGCAATCTGTAAAGATGCTGCATACTGTAAGGAGCACAACACCGCTCACAATGATGGGTGTTGTGCTCCTGTTTGTGTGTTTTTTGTGTGTTTCTCCCTTTTTGTTTTTCAGATATCGGTATCCTGGGGATTACGTCGGATTCCGTGGACTACGTCGATGACCAGCGTTTTTTTTTTTTAATAAAATGGTCAATGAGGGGTGTGGGGGTGTTTTTATTTGAATACAAATTTTTTTTAACGTGTGTCTTGTCTTTATTTCTTTACTTTATAGACTTAGTAGTGGAAGCCGTCTAATAGACGGAATCCATTACTAAGTTGGGGCCTAGTGTTAGCCGGTATAAAATGGCTAACACTAACCCCCCATTATTACCCCAGTACCCAATGCCACCAGGGGTACTGGGAAGGGCCGGGTGCCAGTGGTCCCGGAGCGTCAAAATTGGCGCTCCTGGACCGGGCGGTAGCAGGCTGGTAAGATTTAGGCTGGGGAAGGCCTAAACCAATGGCTCTTCCCACCCTGGTGTTACCAGGCTGCTGTCATTTGGTTTTTAACCCGGCTGGTTATAAAAATAGGGGGGACCCTATGCGGTTTTTTTTTTAAATTATTTATTTATTTAAAAAAAAACGCATAGGGTTCCCCCTATTTTTATAACCAGCCGGGTTAAAAACCAAACGACAGCAGCCTGGTAACACCAGGGTGGGAAGAGCCATTGGTTTAGGCCCTCCCCAGCCTAAATCTTACCAGCCTGCTGCCGCCCGGTCCAGGAGCGCCAATATTGACGCTCCTGGACCACTGGCACCCGGCTCTTCCCAGTACCCCTGGTGGCATTGGGTACTGGGGTAATAATAGGGGGTTAGTGTTAGCCATTTTATACCGGCTAACACTAGGCCACAACTTAGTAGTGGAAGCCGTCTAATAGACGGCTTCCATTACTAAGTCTATAAAGTAAAGAAATAAAGACAAGACACAAGTTAAAAAAAATTTTTATTCAAATAAAAACACCCCCACACCCCTCATTGACCATTTTATTAAAAACAAAACAAAAAAAACGCTGGTCATCGACGTAGTCCACGGAATCCGACCTAATCCCCAGGATACCGATATCTGAAAAACAAAAAGGGAGAAACACACAAAAAACACACAAACAGGAGCACAACACCCATCATTGTGAGCGGTGTTGTGCTCCTTACAGTATGCAGCATCTTTACAGATCGCTGCTTACAGTCTGGCCCCCAAGGGGTTAAGGGAGGATGTATTGCATCCCCCTTAACCCCTTGGGGGCCAGACTGATGTCAGACTGCACCCATCCCAGCAAGGAAGGGGTTAAGTGACCCCCCTTCCTTGCTGGGAGGGGTGCAGTGCTGGGGAGGGGGTGGGGAGAGCTCTATACATACCCCGATGTGTCCTCTTCGCTGGTCCGCAGCACAATGAAGTCACTGTACTGCGGACCGGCTCTTTATATGTGCGCTCAGCCGATCAGCCAATCAGCTGAGCGCACATATAATTCTAAATGTTTCTTCTAATAATACTATTGTGATAACATAATTAGAAGAAACATTTGATGTTTTAATTACAGTAAAGTGATGATTAGTACAGAAAGCTCTTTTGCCGGCAATATGAATTAACGGCTTATGGAGCTTCCTGTACTAATTAATATTTAATTAATAAAACACATTTTCGATGAAATAAATTCAGTTTCGTTGTTCAATAATTTAATTCTAACGAATCCATCATTGTGCAATTAAATATTTAACAGTATATTTAATTGCAAAATGATGGATTAGTTTAAATTTAATTATTGAACAACGAAAGGGACTTTATTACAAAGAAAATGTGTTTTATTAATTTAATATATTAACTATTAGAGGCATCGGCATTCGGCATCATTGCCGACTATTTTTGAAGTACTCCGTACGGACCGCCTGTCAATCCACGGCCGCGTTTCCAGCCGCAAACAATGGTCTTGTTCATTTTTTACGGGTCCGTTTACGATCGGGCCGTAGATTCATACATAGTGTGCACTGTGCAGCCGTATATCCTATACTTTCCAGCGTACGCATGAACCACCAAAAATACCGCCGCACAATTACAGCCGCACACTTACATAGTCTGAACCTGGCCATATGGTGTATAGCAGCACTTACACTGGGCAATTAGCAGTGAGCTTGGATATGCCCACAGTAAGAAATACAGAAATAAGAAAATATACTGGTGGCCAGGTCACACTAGTTTTTTAGAGGCTGTGGTATACAATCTGTTGCTGACTGCAGATATACAATGTATGACACCCCCTAACACAGAGCAATTTGCAGTGAGCTTAGATATGGCTTGAGTAAGGAATACAAAAAGCAGAAAATGCACTAGTGGTCCCACTAATTCTTTGGAGCCTGTGGTATACAATCTGGTGGTGGCTGCAGCCATACACTGTATGATACCCCCCTTACACTGGGCAATTTGCAGTGAGCTTGGGTAGGGCTTCAGTAAGAAATACAGAAATCCGTAAATATACTGGTGGTCAGTGTCACACTAGTATTTGGAGGCTGTCTATAGAGTCTGTGTGTAAGTGGTGGTCTGTGGTCTATGCCACCTGATACACAGGACAATGAGCAGTTTAGTTCTATGCAGGTGTACTACAAATCATAGCAATACAATCTACGCCAGCAGCAGCACCAGCCACAAAGTAATAAAAGACTACTGAGCACTTCTTAGGGGTGTGTATGCAACAGCTAATGCCCCCTTTCTGCCAGCAGCCGGTCACCACAGTGTGCTGGTGAAATCGCGGTAGCAGCACTGCAAGTCCCAGCCAGCAATCTGTAGTAATACAATTTAAAAACGATTTGAAGCCCTTACAAGGGCTGTTTGTTTCGCTAGTATATACCCTGCCTACTGGAACGCTAATTCCCTCCTTAACGCTCTCCCTGACCAGCAGCAGCTCTGTCCCTGATCTCTTCCAGCATACATGTGAGCTGAGCCGAGCCTTGACGGACGCGCTTTTTATATGGCAGGGTCATCTAATCTGGCCAACCAATCGCTGCTATCGACATGTATGGTTCCCATGTGATCGCAGGATGTACCAAAGAGTCTTCTGCATGTTTATTGACTGAGAAATAGCGCCCAAACTTACAGGAAACGGATGATGAGATTTTCTCAAGATGCTTGTCTGAGTATCGAGTACCCTAATACTCGAACGAGTACCAAGCTCGGACAAGCATGTTCGCTCATCACTAGTAATGATGGCTTGCACTAGTGCCACCTCAAGTTGCTGGAATAGTTTGTTGTTTTGCCACCTCTGCTGCTCTGCTCAGTCCCGATGCCGCAGTCCTCTCCTGAGCAGCCCCACACACACTGGATTTTTTATCCTGGTCCTATATGACTTGCATCCACCTTTACCAGACCCTAAACACTCAAAGACAACATCTTCCTCCTCACCATGCACATAGTCCTATCCCAGTATAACACTGTCTCCCTCCTCACCACCCATATGGCACTCTATCCTCTGCCCATCCTGTCTCAGTATAACACCATCTCCCTCCTCACCACCAACATGGCGGTCCAACCTCTTCCCATCCTGTCCTAGTATAAGACCCTCCTCACCACCATGGCGCTCCATCCTGTCCCAGTATAACACCATCTCCCTCCTCATCACCAACATGGAGCTCCATCCTCTGTCCATCCTGTCTTAGTATAAGACCCTCCTCACCAACATGGCGCTCCATCCTCTCCCCATCCTGTCCTAGTATAACACCATCTCCCTCCTAACCACCAACATGGCGGTCCAACCTCTTCCCATCCTGTCCCAGTATAAAACCCTCCTCACCACCATGGCACTCCATCCTGTCCCAGTATAACACCATCTCCCTCCTCATCACCAACATGGAGCTCCATCCCCTGCCCATCCTGTCCTAGTAAACCACCATCTCCCTCCTCACCAACATAGCGCTCCATCCTCTGCCCATCCTGTCTCAGTATAAGACCCCCCTCACTGCCATGGCGCTCCATCCTCTGCCCATTCTGTCCCAGTATAACACCATCTCCCTCCTCACCAACAACGTAGCGCTCCATCCTCTGCCAATCCTGTCCCAGTATAAGACCCCCTTTCTGGATGGCAAAAAGCATAGAAGCATTACACCAGGGATACATGCTCAATATCTTAATGGCGTCTACCAGAGCGGAGAGGGGCACGCTGTCCCTCACATTGGGTCAGTACATGGGCTTTGTGTTCTTTCCTCTGATCTATCAGTGCTCACCAGCATCGCGCACAAACACATTATATCTCGTAAAGACCTTAATCCTTCAAGTCGCACCTTTATTACTTGTTCATCTGTTCACTTACAGTGGGGAAAATATCTGATCCCCTGCCGATCCCCTACACAGGATGGAGAGGTGGGGGTCATATTTCTGTTCGGTAACTTCACCTGTGAGACAGAATCACCCCACGGGGCGAGATCTTGCACGGAACCCTTGACCAGGGAAGATTGACAGTCATCTTGTGTTTCTTCTATTCTCTAATAATTGCACCACCAGTTGTTACCTTCTCACCAAGCTGCTGCCCATTGTGCTGTGGCCCATCTTAGCCTTGTGCAGGTCTACAGTGTTGTCCCTGGTGTCCTTAGATAGTTCTCTGGTCTTGGCCATGGTGGAGAGGTTGGAGTGTGATGACTGTGAGGACAGGTGATTATTATACAGGTAATGAGATGACACAGGTGATGAGGACAGAGTGGGAGGAGCTTCTTATAGAGACACTGACAGCTCTGTGAGCGGCAGAATTCCTGCTGGTTGGTGGGTGACCAAATCCTTATTTCATGCAATAAAATGGTGAATAATTATGTATAAATCCTACAATGTGATTATCTGGAATGTTCTATAGATTCTGTCTCTCACTGTTGATGTTATTACCCCCTCTCTGTTCTGTGTAGAGGGTCGTTGGTGTATCAGATACTTATTTCCCCCCCCGTATAAGAAATTTGTGCTGTTATATAATCGGGGGGACCCTGCATCCTCCCCTCGATTGTCCAGGGTGGTCACAATGGATACAGTCAGCGTAGTTGTCCCATGAGGTGGTATATCCTGCATGGTCGGCCCATGGTCGACAGTGATAATAACTGGAGTGTCTGAGGCCGCTCAATTTATATGGTGGACGATCAGTTATTAGCCATGGGCAGGTTTCACACAGCTAACAAATTTTTCCATCTGTATTAGGGCCCTATTACAAGGTACGATTATCGTGCGAAAAATCGTTATATTGTTCAAATCTAAATGATAATCAAACTTAATTTAAACAACTGTTTATTGTTTATCGGAAAAATTGTTTTGTCTAATAGAACCCTTATAGACACGCAGTGCGACTGCAGATCTAATGACTTGGCAGCTGTAATAGAGCAATGGGAATTCGGCCGGAATAATACTACATACAGTAACCATATAAATCAGGGACTGTATGGAAGGGACACATGGAGTCTCCAGCTTCTAATAAATTACTTCATATTTGCAGGTGCAGATAAGAAGCCAGAATTGCTGAGTGGTCACATGGTGCCCCAAGACTCCTAACATGGCTGCTCCACACCAGGTAACACGGTCTCCTCCAGAAGCAGCCAAATGTGGATTGGTTTAGATTGGTGAATTGGTGTTGGTCTTTTGGTCTGTGGTCTTGGAGTTGGTTATTGGGATTGTTTGTGGATTGGAGTTGGTCTGTGGTTCTGGAGTTGGTTATTGGGATTGTTTGTGGATTGGTATTGGTCTGTGGTTCTGGAGTTGATTATTGTGATTGTGGATTGGTCTGTGGTTCTGGAGTTGGTTATTGGGATTGTTTGTGGATTGGTATTGGTCTGTGGTTCTGGAGTTGGTTATTGGGATTGTTTGTGGATTGGTATTGGTCTGTGGTTCTGGAGTTGATTATTGTGATTGTGGATTGGTATTGGTCTGTGGTTCTGGAGTTGGTTATTGGGATTGTTTGTGGATTGGTATTGGTCTGTGGTTCTGGAGTTGGTTATTGGGATTGTTTGTGGATTGGTATTGGTCTGTGGTTCTGGAGTTGATTATTGTGATTGTGGATTGGTATTGGTCTGTGGTTCTGGAGTTGGTTATTGGGATTGTTTGTGGATTGGTATTGGTCTGTGGTTCTGGAGTTGATTATTGTGATTGTGGATTGGTATTGGTCTGTGGTTCTGGAGTTGGTTATTGGGATTGTTTGTGGATTGGTATTGGTTATTGGGATTGTTTTTGGATTGGTGTTGGTCTGTGGTCTTGGAGTTAGTTATTGGGATTGTTTGTGGTTTTGTAGTTGGTTTAATGTTGGTTATTGGGGTTGGCTTGTGTCTCCGGAGTAGGTTCATAGATTGGGTTTGGTTTGCGTTCTTAACCCCTAGATGACGTATGGCGTATGGGTATGGCTTTTACAGAGTACAGGTACAGGTTTTAAAGTTAGTTTGCGGTTTGAAGTTGGTTCATAGATTGGAGTTGGTTTTGGTTTTAACACTTTGATGACCTATGGCATACGGGTACAGCATGGATGCCTTCTACCAGATGACCCATGCCATGCCTGTACACCATTATTTCCTACAGCGCTATGAAGCGAGCTCAGGAGCGATCCTGCTGCAGCCTGTCATTAACCCCGGTTGCGATGTCTAGGTGTGACAGGAGCAGCTGCAGCAGCCGGAAGCAATCAATGTGCGTATCTCATCGATCTATGCGGCATATCTATGCATCATAGATCTGTATGAGAGACCAGAGTACCCTAACCCCAGGGGGGTTTCTAGTATAAGTGTAAAAGTACAAATAAAAGTGTTGTTATTAGTAAAAAGCCCCCTCCCCTAATAAAAGTCTGAATCACCCCCCTTTTCCCATGTTATAAATAAAAATAAATAAACATGTTTGGTATCCCCGCGTGCGTCATCACCCAAACTATTATTTTATCACATTCCTGATCTCGCACGGTAAATGGCGTAAGCGCCAAAAAATCCCAAAGTGCAAAATTGCGCATTTTTGGTTGCATCAAATCCAGAAAGATTGTAATAAAAAACTACCAAAAAGTCGCATATGCGCAATCAAGGTACCGATAGAAAGAACACATTGTGGCGCAAAAAATGACACCTGACACAGCCCCATAGACCAAAGGATAAACGCGCTATAAGCCGGGAATGGAGCAATTTTAAGGAACGTATATTTGTTAACAATGGTTTGAAATTTTTACCGGCCATCAGATACAATAAAAGTTATACATGTTATATATTATAGTAATCGTAACAACTTGAGGAACATAGATAACAAGTCAGTGTTACCCCAGGGCAAATGGGGTAAAAACGAAAAAACCCCAAATAAAAGAAATGCGTTTTTTTTTTCAATTTCACCACACTTTGAATTTTTTTCTGGTTTCGCAGTGTACTTTATGCAAAAATTCATCCTGTCATTGCAAAATACAAGTAGTGGCGCAAAAAATAAGGGCTCATGTGGATTTCTAGGTGAAAAAATGCAAGTGCTTTGGCCTTTTAACCCCTAGGCGACCCTGGACGTACCCGTGGAGCTGGATTGGGGATGGTTTGTGGTTTTTGAGCTGTATTGGATTAGGTTTGTGGTTTTGGAGGTGGATTGGGGATGGTTTGTGGACTGAGATTGGTTTGCTTTGTGGATTGAGGTTGGTTTGTGGTCTTGGAGCTGGATTGGATTTGGTTTGTGGTTTTGGAGCTGGATTGGGGTTGGTTTGTGGACTAAGATTGGTTTGCATTGTGGATTGAGGTTGGTTTGTGGGTTTGGAGCTGGACTGGGGATGGTTTGTGGTCTTGGAGCTGGATTGGGGATGGTTTGTGGTTTTGGAGCTGGATTGGGGATGGTTTGTGGACGGAGGTTGGTTTGTGGTTTTGGAGCTGGACTGGGGATGGTTTGTGGTCTTGGAGCTGGATTGGGGATGGTTTGTGGTTTTGGAGCTGGATTGGGGATGGTTTGCGGTTTTGGAGCTGGATTGGGGTTGGTTTGTGGACTGAGATTGGTTTACTTTGTGGATTGGGGATGGTTTGTGGTTTTGAAGCTGGATTGGGGTTGGTTTGTGGACTGAGATTGGTTTGCTTTGTGGATTGGGGATGATTTGTGGTTTTGGAGCTGGATTGGGGTTGGTTTGTGGACTGAGATTGGTTTGCTTTGTGAATTGGGGATGGTTTGTGGTTTTGGAGCTGGATTGGGGATGCTTTGCAGTTTTTTAGCTGGTTTGTGAATTAGAGTTGGTGTGTGGTTCTGGAGCTGTTTTGTTATGACCTCCATTCACTTTTGCGACCAGAAGTACACAAAGCAGTTCCTGAGCTCTAGGTGCTTCCATGTCCTCTCACTTTGTACTGTTTTATCTTATACTACAGTATTTTTTGTCTTTGCTTACCACAGACAAGGTAGCCATGTCATGTGCAGGGGCTGAATTTCTCAGTGTGAATGATTTTAAATAAGCATGGAGCTCCTGGACCCCCAAGGCCTCTCTCAGCAGCTATCCTCCACCCATTACATGTGACAGATGTTTTCTCTTCCAGGGTTTAGTGTCACAGGAGTCGGAGGATGAGGAGATCTGGGAGAAGCCGGTGAGTGACTGGTCTGTAACAGATGTCTGCTCCTGGCTGCAGTACGGGCCCTTACAGAATGCAGCCGGCCTGGTCCAAGCAGCTTATTCCCATCACATAACAGGTGAGCGCTTACTGAGCGAGGCTGCATCATCATCACCCATGCATCTATCTCTTATTATAGATGGATGACCCATTGATGGTAAATAAAGAGAAGACACGTTTAGTTATGGAGGGTAGATGGGATAAGATGTGGGGACATGTTTAATAATATTGGATGAAGATGACACCTGTTTAGTGATATAGGATGGGTGATATGTGGGGGCACGTTTAGTGATGATGGATGAAGAGGTGACCTGTTTAGTGATGGTGGATGGGTTATACGTGGGGGCAGGTTTAATGATAATGAAGAGGTGACCTGTTTAGTGATGGAGGATGGATGATACATGGAGGCACGTTTAGTGATGATGGATGATGAAGTGATCTATTTAGTGATGGTGGATGGATGATATGTGGGGGCACGTTTAATGATGATGAAGAGGTGACCTGTTTAGTAATGTAGGAAGCAAGATATGTTGGGGCACGTTTAGCGATGGTGGATGAAGAGGTGACCTGTTTAGTGATGGTGGACGAAGAGGTGACCTGTTTAGTGATGGTGGACGAAGAGGTGACCTGTTTAGTGATGGTGGATGAAGAGGTGACCTGTTTAGTGATGGTGGATGGATGATATGTGGGGGCAAGTTTAATGATGATGGATGATATGTGGGGGGCATGTTTAATGATAGCAGATGAAGATGAGACATGTTTAGTGATTTTGGATAAGTGATGAGGTTAATGTTTTATTATTATTGGTGGACAATGGAAACTTTCAGCAATATTTTTCAGCTTTTTTTTTTTTTTTTTGCATTTTCTGGCAGGACGGGCTCTACTGAGGTTGACTGATCATTTGCTGCAGAGGATGGGAATTCAACAAGAAAATTTACGTCAATCGATTCTTGTAGAAGTTTTAGAGCTGAAGCTACAGCAGGAAATCCAGCAGCTGCTGCTGATTGCAGAGTGTGAGACGGAGCAGGAATAAAGATGGGTGAGTGATGCCAGATGCAGCTGGGAATGGGGGGGATTAGAGTAGATGGGACATGGAGGTTTTTCTGTACGCTCGGTGGCTGGGTGATTATGGAGGCTCGGACCTCACTAGATGAATGCTGATTGTCTTCTGGTTATTTCAGAATGAAGCTGTGGATATCTGCGGAGCATGTGAGCAGTGCTGGCACCTGGAGCTATGGGCTGGCACCAGAGAATGCAAAAGGACCATGCAGGAACAGGTGATGGTCTGTTTTACCAGCTAGGAGGACCATGTGCTGGACTGTTCTCCAGAGTATAACCAAGGAGGACCATGCTGTACAAGATGTTGGGCTGTCTTCTAGTATATAATCTAGGAGGACCATGCTGTACCAGATGCTGGGCTGTCTTCTAGTATATAATCTAGGAGGACCATGCTGTACAAGATGTTGGGCTGTCTTCTAGTATATAATCTAGGAGGACCATGCTGTACAAGATGTTGGGCTGTCTTCTAGTATATAATCTAGGAGGACCATGCTGTACCAGATGCTGGGCTGTCTTCTAGTATATAATCTAGGAGGACCATGCTGTACCAGATGCTGGGCTGTCTTCTAGTATATAATCTAGGAGGACCATGCTGTACCAGATACTGGGCTGTCTTCTAGTATATAATCTAGGAGGACCATGCTGTACCAGATGCTGGGTTGTCTTCTAGTATATAATCTAGGAGGACCATGCTGTACCAGATGCTGGGCTGTCTTCTAGTATATAGTCTAGGAGGACCATGCTGTCCCAGATGCTGGGCCGTTCTCTGATTTATAAACTGGAAGGACCATGCTGTACCAGATGCTGGACTGTTCTCCAGAGTATAACCAAGGAGGACCATGCTGTACAAGATGTTGGGCTGTCTTCTAGTATATAATCTAGGAGGACCATGCTGTACCAGATGCTGGGCTGTCTTCTAGTATATAATCTAGGAGGACCATGCTGTACCAGATACTGGGCTGTCTTCTAGTATATAATCTAGGAGGACCATGCTGTACCAGATGCTGGGTTGTCTTCTAGTATATAATCTAGGAGGACCATGCTGTACCAGATGCTGGGCTGTCTTCTAGTATATAGTCTAGGAGGACCATGCTGTCCCAGATGCTGGGCCGTTCTCTGATTTATAAACTGGAAGGACCATGCTGTACCAGATGCTTGACTGGTCGAAGGCTTTTTAGCCTTTTCATCCCTAACTCTGTGGAGATGAGGGGATACAGATATGTGTGACATCCGCCTATCAGTTTTGTGACATCAATAAACTTCTCTGGATCTGTAATAAATCTGCTCCTCTGCTTTATGTTAAATACCAGCTAGTAAGAATCCTTCTACATGGGCCAATTATCGACAGATAGGAACCTTCACTTCTAATAATCACCAGGCCGAAACCTTCACTTCCGATGGTCAAACAGTGTAAGAGCGCCAACAATCAGCCAGTAAATGAGAAGATTCTGGTGCCGCAGTTGATTGCATCTTGTGCGTGGTCATCGAGATCGTGGTGGGTCGCCCATACATCTCCTCATGTAATGTCATGTAAAGGAATGCGTAGGCGACTGTCATCAGGTTAATAGGCTACACCGTTGATTGAACCTTGTAAAGGCGCTTGTGGCCCTGCTTCGGCCTGTCTACAAGGGCTATAAGATGTAGTGATGAGGTCTATGGTGGTCACTAGGACCCAGAGACCAGTTCTTTATGATCACATTACTCCTGCTGATTACGGTGGCTTATAAAGGCTGTCAGATTGCATTTGGAATGGTAACGTGTTTACCCTTAGGCCTCAGTCACACGTTCAGTGATTTTTGTAGGCCGCAAAAACTCCTATTTTTTTTCTCTGTGATCCATAGAAAATGATCTGTATTTGCATCCTATTCCGTAAAAGGTGAACAGTACTAGTGACATCCGTGACGTCCATAAAAAAAATACTGATCCCATAGACTTCTATTGGTAATAGAACCGCAATCACAATCCGCACTAGGACATGTCCTTTTTTCTTTTTACAGTGCGGATCCGTGAAAAAGCTGAATGTGTGAATAGCGTAATAGAAATCGATAGGCAATAATTTGATCCGTAACTGTGGATCCCCAATTACGGACAACTTTGCGGGACGTGTGAAGGCCTTAGTCCTAACAGCGACACAATAACGGGGTATTCTTGCCCTTGTAAGCTAGGCAGGGCACAGGAATATTACATAGTACTAATTAGATCAGTAATTTGCCCCCTGAGGTATATAGGAACATGGCTCCCCTTACAAATTTAGTTAATTATAAAGAACTATAAGGACAGGAAGCTTGTGACACTGTTGGGATAAGACATTAACATTCAAAATCTTCCCTTATGTCCTTCCAGGGGCAAAACTGCAGGGAGTCAGCAAGTACAACACCCCTATGGGAGGGGATCCTGCAAAGCAGCAGATAATACAGACCTAGAAAAAGGTTGTAGTATGAGCAGATAGATTATGAATCTCATAGTGGTTAAAGAAAGTCCAGGGTGTGGACTAGCATGCGGCTTGGCAAATCTCCTCAAGCTCTCAACCCAGAATGTGGCCACAGTCCTTGTGGAGTCAGCTTTAGAAAATTAAAGGGGTACTCCAGCTAAAGGTAAAAAATAGCATTACTTACCTCTCTGACCCAGTTCTGAAACTACCAAAAATGATTTATTTTGGGGTCTTAGTTCTGTATTTTCTGGCTGTACTTCCTGGTTGAGCAGTTGCTCAGTACTACAAGTTCCAGAATTCTTTGCTTTCCTTTAGCTGTTCATCACAGTCCTCCACCTTTCCTCCTACTCTCCCAAAGCTGTTGCAGAACATCTAGGCTGTTCACACTGCGATTTAATTGTGTTACTGAATTAATTGCAGTACTCTATCATTTGTAATCCTGCATCACTTTATTGTGTTCTTGCTCACACAGCACCCTAAATTCTCTACCTGTAACACCACACAGCAAACTGTATTCTCTACCTGTAACACCACACAGCACTGTATTCTCTACCTGTAACACCACACAGCACGCTGTATTCTCTACCTGTAACACCACACAGCACCCTAAATTCTCTACCTGTAACACCACACAGCAAACTGTATTCTCTACCTGTAACACCACACAGCACTGTATTCTCTACCTGTAACACCACACAGCACGCTGTATTCTCTACCTGTAACACCACACAGCGCTGTATTCTCTACCTGTAACACCACACAGCACGCTGTATTCTCTCCCTGTAACACCACACAGCAAACTGTATTCTCTACCTGTAACACCACACAGCACTGTATTCTCTGCCTGTAACACCACACAGCACACTGTATTCTCTACCTGTAACACCACACAGCGCGCTGTATTCTCTACCTGTAACACCACACAGCACTGTATTCTCTACCTGTAACACCACACAGCACGCTGTATTCTCTACCTGTAACACCACACAGCGCTGTATTCTCTACCTGTAACACCACACAGCATGCTGTATTCTCTACCTGTAACACCACACAGCACTGTATTCTCTACCTGTAACACCACACAGCATGCTGTATTCTCTACCTGTAACACCACACAGCACGCTGTATTCTCTACCTGTAACACCACACAGCAAACTGTATGCTCTACCTGTAACACCACACAGCACTGTATTCTCTACCTGTAACACCACACAGCACTGTATTCTCTACCTGTAACACCACACAGCATGCTGTATTCTCTACCTGTAACACCACACAGCACGCTGTATTCTCTACCTGTAACACCACACAGCAAACTGTATTCTCTACCTGTAACACCACACAGCACTGTATTCTCTACCTGTAACACCACACAGCACGCTGTATTCTCTACCTGTAACACCACATAGCACGCTGTATTCTCTACCTGTAACACCACATAGCACGCTGTATTCTCTACCTGTAACACCACACAGCACGCTGTATTCTCTACCTGTAACACCACACAGCACGCTGTATTCTCTACCTGTAACACCACACAGCACGCTGTATTCTCTACCTGTAACACCACACAGCACGCTATATTCTCTACCTGTAACACCACACAGCCCGCTGTATTCTCTACCTGTAACAGCCACACAGCACACTATATTCTCTACCTGTAACACCACACAGCACGCTATATTCTCTACCTGTAACACCACACAGCACGCTGTATTCTCTACCTGTAACACCACACAGCACTGTATTCTCTACCTGTAACACCACACAGCACTGTATTCTCAACCTGTAACACCACACAGCACTGTATTCTCTACCTGTAACACCACACAGCACTGTATTCTCTACCTGTAACACCACACTGTATTCTCTACCTGTAACACCACACAGCACACTGTATTCTCTACCTGTAACACCACACAGCACGCTGTATTCTCTACCTGTAACACCACACAGCACACTATATTCTCTACCTGTAACACCACACAGCACTGTATTCTCTACCTGTAACACCACACTGTATTCTCTACCTGTAACACCACACAGCACTGTATTCTCTACCTGTAACACCACACTGTATTCTCTACCTGTAACACCACACAGCACTGTATTCTCTACCTGTAACACCACACTGTATTCTCTACCTGTAACACCACACAGCACTGTATTCTCTACCTGTAACACCACACTATATTCTCTACCTGTAACACCACACAGCACTGTATTCTCTACCTGTAACACCACACAGCACGCTGTATTCTCTACCTGTAACACCACACAGCACGCTGTATTCTCTACCTGTAACACCACACAGCACTATTCTCTACCTGTAACATCGCACAGCACTGTATTCTCTACCTGTAACACCACACAGCACACTGTATTCTCTAGCTGTAACACCACACTGTATTCTCTACCTGTAACACCACACTGTATTCTCTACCTGTAACACCACACAGCACTGTATTCTCTACTTGTAACACCACACAGCACGCTGTATTCTCTACTTGTAACACCACACAGCACTGTATTCTCTACCTGTAACACCACACTGTATTCTCTACCTGTAACACCACACAGCACACTGTATTCTCTACTTGTAACACCACACAGCACGCTGTATTCTCTACTTGTAACACCACACTGTATTCTCTACCTGTAACACCACACAGCACGCTGTATTCTCTACCTGTGACACCACACAGCACACTGTATTCTCTACCTGTAACACCACACAGCACGCCTTATTCTCTACCTGTAACACCACACAGCACGCTGTATTCTCTACCTGTAACACCACACAGCACTGTATTCTCTACCTGTAACACCACACAGCACGCTGTATTCTCTACCTGTAACACCACACAGCGCTGTATTCTCTACCTGTAACACCACACAGCAGGCTGTATTCTCTACCTGTAACACCACACAGCAAACTGTATTCTCTACCTGTAACACCACACAGCACTATTCTCTACCTGTAACATCGCACAGCACTGTATTCTCTACCTGTAACACCACACACAGCACACTGTATTCTCTAGCTGTAACACCACACTGTATTCTCTACCTGTAACACCACACTGTATTCTCTACCTGTAACACCACACAGCACTGTATTCTCTACTTGTAACACCACACAGCACGCTGTATTCTCTACTTGTAACACCACACAGCACTGTATTCTCTACCTGTAACACCACACTCTATTCTCTACCTGTAACACCACACAGCACACTGTATTCTCTACTTGTAACACCACACAGCACGCTGTATTCTCTACTTGTAACACCACACTGTATTCTCTACCTGTAACACCACACTGTATTCTCTACCTGTAACACCACACTGTATTCTCTACCTGTAACACCACACAGCACGCTGTATTCTCTACCTGAGACACCACACAGCACACTGTATTCTCTACCTGTAACACCACACAGCACGCCTTATTCTCTACCTGTAACACCACACAGCACGCTGTATTCTCTACCTGTAACACCACACAGCACTGTATTCTCTACCTGTAACACCACACAGCACGCTGTATTCTCTACCTGTAACACCACACAGCGCTGTATTCTCTACCTGTAACACCACACAGCAGGCTGTATTCTCTACCTGTAACACCACACAGCAAACTGTATTCTCTACCTGTAACACCACACTGTATTCTCTACCTGTAACACCACACAGCACGCTGTATTCTCTACCTGTAACACCACACAGCACGCTGTATTCTCTACCTGTAACACCACACAGCACACTGTATTCTCTACCTGTAACACCACACAGCACACTATATTCTCTGCCTGTAACACCACACAGCACGCTGTATTCTCTACCTGTAACACCACACAGCACTGTATTCTCTACCTGTAACACCACACAGCACCCTGTATTCTCTACCTGTAACACCAGACAGCACGCTGTATTCTCTACCTGTAACACCACACAGCACTGTATTCTCTACCTGTAACACCACACAGCACGCTGTATTCTCTACCTGTAACACCACACAGCACGCTGTATTGTCTACCTGTAACACCACACAGCACACTGTATTCTCTACCTGTAACACCACACAGCACACTGTATTCTCTAGCTGTAACACCACACTGTATTCTCTACCTGTAACACCACACAGCACTGTATTCTCTACCTGTAACACCACACAGCATGCTGTATTCTCTACCTGTAACACCACACAGCACGCTGTATTCTCTACCTGTAACACCACACAGCACGCCGTATTCTCTACCTGTAACACCACACAGCACGCTGTATTCTCTACCTGTAACACCACACAGCACGCTGTATTCTCTACCTGTAACACCACACAGCACTGTATTCTCTACCTGTAACACCACACAGCCCTGTATTCTCTACCTGTAACACCACACAGCACTGTATTCTCTACCTGTAACACCGCACAGCACTGTATTGTCTACCTGTAACACCACACAGCACACTGTATTGTCTACCTGTAACACCACACAGCACGCTGTATTCTCTACCTGTAACACCACACAGCACTGTATTCTCTACCTGTAACACCACACAGCACGCTGTATTCTCTACCTGTAACACCACACAGCACGCTGTATTCCCTACCTGTAACACCACACAGCACTGTATTCTCTACCTGTAACACCACACAGCACATTGTATTCTCTACCTGTAACACCACACAGCACACTGTATTCTCTACCTGTAACACCACACAGCATGCTGTATTCTCTGTTACACCGTTACTGGAATAAAAAAATGCACAAAAGATTACTTTTTCTTTTCATCTCCACGCACATATTATGATCAAGCATCTTTTATCTTTGAGCCCCATAATAAGAACTTTATCCGATATTATCTTACATGGGATATACTGTTAATGCCATTTTCTGCACGTTGGATTGGCAGTGCCAGCCTGATCCTCTGTGACGTTTTGCATCATTTCATTGTGTTCTCCCATTCTACCTGCAGGAGCAATGAAGAGGTAAGAGCTTGCTCACACTTGTGTCGCTTGGCATCCACATTCTCTGCTGGCGGTGCCTGCGGGGTTTGGTCCTGTGACATTGGGGTTGCAGGGCCATTCCTTGGCCCCTCTTCTCTGCTTGCGCATGCTTTGCGGAGATTGTGTTCACTGACCGGCACAGTGATGTTTTTTGGTTAGGGACTCGTGTATCAGAAGAATGATCCTGGCACTTACCAATGCTTAGTGTTCTTTTCACTAAGCATTGGTGAGTGCTTGGATCATTCTTCTACATTCACTGGGACCAGTTCCGACCACGAGCACCACCCCACTACAGTGTTCCGTCTTATTCCAGTAACACCATGTGTATCAGAGACCTGCACGTTGGTACATGAGGCAATATGGTTTGATCAAATTATATACCAACTTCTGATGTTAGTTGTTAAATGTAGCTGAACAAGCTTTCGTGTCAACCATGGGTGGGATGTGCAGCTATTTCTGTCCTCCAGGCTTGTAATCATTTCATTGTGTTACTGCATCATTTTTGTGAAGATGCTGCAGTACTGCAATTACACTCCAGCATGTGTGAACACAGCCCTAATTTTACTGCAGACTTCTGCACAATCCGTGGAGTTGCAGCAGCTGCTTCTGTCACTCCTTCTCTGTTCAGGTGTAGGCTGGAGGGGCTGGTCAGAGATAGTGAATCACTCAGTGAGGTGAAAGATTATAGACAACCTTCCTGTGACATCAGAAGAGGGTCCGTTGATACGGGGGAAGAGAAGCTGGGGGGGCAGGGTCAACACAAGTTTTGTAGTCCTTCTTTTCCATTTACTGTCCGTGGTGAAAAGCCATTGAAGCAAGGACTATTGGTAATAACATTATATTAGAAAGTTATATATCTAGGGGTGATTGTTTCATTTAAATACAATTTTCTCATACAGGAGTACCCCTTTAAGGAGGGTGCGGACCGATGAGAGTATAACAGAGGCTAATGCACTCAGAGATCCACAATGAGATTGTCCAATTAGAGGCCTACTTAGCTCTATTTGTTCCCATAAAGGAGATGAGAAGATTTTCTGATTTCCGGAACTTCAGTTCTTTGGAGGTTATTGTCTAGGCACCAAACCACATCCAGCTTCTCCATCTCAGGATCAGTGAGACCACCAGAAATGAGAATACCTGCTTTAGGTCTGCAAATGAGGGACACTTATGGTGCGTTTACACGGAACGATTATCGTTCAAATTTTCGCAATAACGATCACATTTGAGTGATAATTGGCTTGTGTAAGCACTGCGAACGATCAAGCGTCAAGAGATAAATCGATCATTTTAATCTTTTAACATCTTCTCAAATCGTCGTTGGTCGTTCACTGAAAATTAGCAGATCACTTCTGGTAAACAATCTTTCACCGATTCACCCAATGTGTGAGATGGGCTTAAGCGATCTTAAAATGATCACAATAACAATTTTTCCAAACCATATATCGTTACGTCTAAACACTGATCGTTATTAAAAAAAAAAAATTTCAAAATCGTTAATTGTTCAATTGGGTGAATTAACGCTCCATGTAAACTTACCATAAGGATTGAAGCTAGGACTAAATCTGAGGCATACACTCTGTCTGACATAAACGTAGTGTACCGCTCAGATGAACCAAAGACCTGTAGTTCTCAGACTTTTTTGGCAGATATTAGGGGAGATTTATCAAACATGGTGTAAAGTGAAACTAGCTCAGTTGCCCCTAGCAACCAATCAGATCAATCTCCCCTAATATCTGCCAAAAAAGTCTGAGAACTGCAGATCTTTGGTTCATCTGAGCGGTACACTACGTTTATGTCAGAACGAGTGTATGCCTCAGATTTAGTCCTAGCTTCAATCCTTATGGTAAGTTTACATGGAGCGTTAATTCAATTCAATAGTAGTGTAGTTTTTAATGTTAGACATTACAGAGGAATCTCCATAAGTTGTTTGAAAGGTTCTCCACTAAAGGATAGGTCCTGAGGGTTAACCGGTCAGGTAATCTGAGGTTGAAGACAAGTCACTGCTGTGATGTAACTCTTCATCAAATGTATCTGAAGAAACAATAATTGCCAGATACACACTACCGTTCAAAAGTTTGGGGTCAGATTGAAATGTCCTTATTTTTGAAGGAAAAGCCCTGTACTTCTCAATGAAGATAACTTTAAACTAGTCCTAACTTTAAACCAATCCCCTCTATACATTGCTAATGTGGTAACTGACTATTCTAGCTGCAAATGTCTGGTGTTTGTTGCAATATCTACATAGGTGTATAGAGGCCCATTTCCAGCAACTATCACTCCAGTCTTCTAATGGTACAAGGTGTTTGCTCATTGGCTCAGAAGGATAATTGATGATTAGAAAACCCTTGTGCAATCATGTTCACACATCTGAAAACTGTCTAGCTGGTTACAGAAGCTACAAAACTGACCTTCCTTTGAGCAGATTGTGTTTCTGGAGCATCACATTTGTGCGGTCAATTAAACGCTCAAAATGGCCAGAAAAAGAGAACTTTCATCTGAAACTCGACAGTCTATTCTTGTTCTTAGAAATGAAGGCTATTCCATGCCAGAAATTGCTAAGAAATTGAAGATTTCCTACAACGGTGTGTACTACTCCCTTCAGAGGACAGCACAAACAGGCTCTAACCAGAGTAGAAAAAGTAGTGAGAGGCCGCGTTGCACAACTAAGTAAGAAGATCAGCACATTAGAGTCTCTAGTTTGAGAAACAGACGCCTCACAGGTCCCCAACTGGCATCTTCATTACATAGGACCCGCAAAACACCAGTGTCACCATCTACAGTGAAGAAGCGGCTGCCGGATTTTGGGCTTCAGGGCAGAGTGGCAAAGAAAAAGCCATATCTGAGACTGGCCAATAAAAGAAAAAGATTAAGATGGGCAAAAGAACACAGAGATTGGACAGAGGAAGACTGGAAAAAAGTGTTGTGGACGAATGAATCCAAGTTTGAGGTGTTTGGATGACAAAGAAGAAGGTTTGTGAGACGCAGAAGAAATGAGAAGATGCTGGAAGAATGCCTGACGCCATCTGTTATACATGGTGGAGGTCATGTGATGGTCTGGGGTTGGTGCTGGGAAGGTGGGAGATTTGTACAGGGTAAAAGGGATTGTGAATAAGGAAGGCCATCACTCTGCACCGCCATGCCATACCCAGTGGGCAGCGCTTGGTTGGAGCCAATTTCACCCTACAACAGGACAATGACCCTAAACACCTCCAAATTGTGCAAGAACTATTTCCAGCAGAAGCAGCAGCTGGTATTCTATCATAGGTAATGGAGTGGCCAGCGCAGTCACCAGATCACCACCCCATTGTGGGAGCAGCTGGACCGTATGGTACGCCAGAAGTGCCCATCCAACCAATCCAACTTGTGGGAGCTGCTTCTAGAAGCGTGGGGGGGCAATTTCTCCAGCTTACCCCAACAGATTAATAGCTAGAATGCCAAAGGTGTGCAATGCTGGAACTGCTGCAAAAGGAGGATTCTGGGACGGAAGCAAAGTGTGATGGAAGAACAATGTTATTTCACATACAAATCATTAGTTCTATCCTTGTCAATGTCTTGTCTCTATTTTCTATTCATTTCACAACGTCTGGTGGTGAAGAAGTGCGACGTATCATGGAAAACACTAAATTGTTTGGGTGACCCCACACTTTTGAACGGTAGTGTACATACATCAGGGTGACCCCAAACTTTTGAACAGTAGTGTATGTGTGTATCTAATCTTTGCACGTCATCTTTGCTATCTTCGCTGTATATCTTAAAGAAGGACTATGAAAAGGAACGTTACTATGCTGTTGGGGACACATCTGTGACATATACTTACCTGTCCTGTTCCGCCGCTGCTGTTACAAGCACCATTTTGTGCCACTCAGCTGGTTCAGAGCTCCTGCCCAGATCAGTCCCTAAGGCTGTCCCATAGGGGGTACTCACAATGAAGTGGGCAATCTGCTGATAAGTGTCCGCAGGACAGGAAGGTTGTGTATGGAAGAGAAGTAAGAGAGTGGTTTAACACCAGGCACCCATTAAAGGGGTATCCAGCCACTTTTGCACCTCTCTTGTCTCCAGATTGGGTGGGGTTTTAAACTCAGTTCCATTGAAGTAAATGGAGCTTAATTGCAAACCACACCTGACCCGGGAGGGCCATGTTTTTGTAGCGCTGGATAATCCCTTTAAAAAGTCACCTATTCAGAGCCCTTCATTAGTTCATCATGAGAACTGTAGGGCTGAGGGGCCAGGAGGAAATTTGGGTTGTGGAGGAGAGGAGCAGCTGGTGGATCTACAGACAGGAGAGTATAGCAAGTATCTAGGCTATCCTACAGAAGACAGCGGGCCTAGAGAAATCCAGTGTGCAGGGGCAGCCAACACCTCTATCTGTACCCAGTGTGGGGGCCCAAAGACCAAAATGGTACTGGGCAAGTCAGGCCAACCCGGCCACTTAATAACACTTTAAAAGATTTAGTTGAGAACCCAAGCCCCCCCCCATACTATACACAGCACCCCCAGCCCCATATTCCACACTACACTCGACGTACCCCATAATATACACAGCCCCCTACACCCAGCGTACCCCACACTATCCACACACACACGCTACACCCAGCGTACCCCACACTATCCACACACACACACACTACACCCAGCGTACCCCACACTATACACACACACACACACTACACCCAGCATACCCCACACTATACACACACTACACCCAGCGTACCACACACTATACACACTACACCCAGCATACCCCACACTATACACACACTACACCCAGCATACCCCACACTATACACACACTACACCCAGCATACCCCACACTATACACACACACACACTACACCCAGCATACCCCACACTATACACACACACACACACACTACACCCAGCATACCCCACACTATACACACACTACACCCAGCGTACCACACACTATACACACTACACCCAGCATACCCCACACTATCCACACACACTACACCCAGTGTACCCCACACTATCCACACACACACACACTACACCCAGCGTACCCCACACTATCCACACACACACACACTACACCCAGCGTACCCCACACTATCCACACACACTACACCCAGCGTACCCCACACTATCCACACACACACACACTACACCCAGCGTACCCCACACTATCCACACACACTACACCCAGCGTACCCCACACTATCCACACACACTAAACCCAGCGTACCCCACACTATCCACACACACTACACCCAGTGTACCCCACACTATCCACACACACACTACACCCAGCGTACCCCACACTATCCACACACACACACTACACCCAGCGTACCCCACACTATACACACTACACCCAGTGTACCCCACACTATACACACACTACACCCAGCATACCCCACACTATACACACTACACCCAGTGTACCCCACACTATACACACACTACACCCAGTGTACCCCACACTATCCACACACACACACACACAACACCCAGCGTACCCCACACTATACACACACACACACACTACACCTAGCGTACCCCACACTATACACACACACTACACCCAGCGTACCCCACACTATACACACACACACACTACACCTAGTGTACTCCACACTATACACAGCCCCCTACACCCAGTGTACCCTACACTATACACACACACACACTACACCCAGCATACCCCACACTATACACACACACACACTACACCCAGCGTACCCCACACTATACACACACACTACACCCAGCATACCCCACACTATACACAGCCCCCTACACCCAGTGTACCCCACACTATACACACACACACTACACCCAGCATGCCCCACACTATACACACACACACTACACCCAGCATACCCCACACTATCCACACACACTACACCCAGTGTACCCCACACTATACACACACTACACCCAGCGTACCCCACACTATACACACACACACTACACCCAGTGTACCCCACACTATACACACACACACACTACACCCAGCGTACCCCACACTATCCACACACACACTACACCCAGCGTACCCCACACTATCCACACACACACTACACCCAGCGTACCCCACACTATACACACACACTACACCCAGTGTACCCCACACTATACACACACACACTACACCTAGTGTACCCCACACTATACACACACTACACCTAGTGTACCCCACACTATACACACACTACACCTAGTGTACCCCACACTATCCACACACACACTACACCCAGCGTACCCCACACTATCCACACACACACACACTACACCCAGCGTACCCCACACTATCCACACACACACACACTACACCCAGCGTACCCCACACTATCCACACACACACACACTACACCCAGCGTACCCCACACTATCCACACACACTACACCCAGCGTACCCCACACTATCCACACACACACTACACCCAGCGTACCCCACACTATACACACACTACACCCAGCGTACCCCACACTATCCACACACACTACACCCAGTGTACCCCACACTATACACACTACACCTAGTGTACCCCACACTATACCCAGCCCCCTACACCCAGTGTACACCACACTATCCACACACACTACACCCAGTGTACCCCACACTATACACACACACTACACCCAGCATACCCCACACTATACACACACACTACACCCAGCATACCCCACACTATACACACACTACACCCAGTGTACCCCACACTACACCCAGCAACCGGCGTACCCCACACACTTTACACAGCCCCCTACACAGAGTATACCCCACGCACTATACCCGGTGTACCGCACACTATACACAGCCCCTTTAACCCAGCGTACCCCACACTATATACAGCCCCCTACACCCAGCGTACCCTACACTATACACACACACTACACCCAGCATACCCCACACTATACACACACACTACACCCAGCATACCCCACACTATACACACACTACACCCAGCATACCCCACACTATACACACACACTACACCCGGCGTACCCCATACTATACACAGCCCCTACACCCGGCGTACCCCACACTATATACACACACACACACACACACACTACACCCAGTGTACCCCACACTATACACACACACACACTACACCTAGTGTACCCCACACTATACACCCACTACATCTAGTGTACCCCACACTATACACACACTACACCTAGTGTACCCCACACTATACACACACACTACACCCGACGTACCCCACACTATACACAGCCCCTACACCCGGCGTACCCCACACTATACACACACATACACACACACACTACACCCAGTGTACCCCACACTATACACACACTACACCCAGTGTACCCCACACTACACCCAGCAACCGGCGTACCCCACACACTTTACACAGCCCCCTACACAGAGTATACCCCACGCACTATACCCGGTGTACCGCACACTATACACAGCCCCTTTAACCCAGCGTACCCCACACTATATACAGCCCCCTACACCCAGCGTACCCCACACTATACACACACACACTACACCCAGCATACCCCACACTATACACACACACTACACCCAGCATACCCCACACTATACACACACTACACCCAGCGTACCCCACACTATACACACACACTACACCCAGTGTACCCCACACTATACTCAGTGTACCCCACACTATACACACACTACACCCAGCATACCCCACACACACACACTACACCCAGCGTACCCCACACTATCCACACACACACACTACACCCAGCGTACCCCACACTATACACACACTACACCCAGCATACCCCACACACACACTACACCCAGCGTACCCCACACTATCCACACACACACACTACACCCAGCGTACCCCACACTATCCACACACACTACACCCAGTGTACCCCACACTATCCACACACACACACACTACACCCAGTGTACCCCACTATACACACACACTACACCCAGTGTACCCCACTATACAAACACACTAAACCCAGTGTACCCCACTATACACACACTACACCCAGTGTACCCCACACTATCCACACACACACACACACTACACCCAGTGTACCCCACACTATCCACACACACTACACCCAGCGTACCCCACTATCCACACACTACACCCAGCGTACCCCACACTATACACACACTACACCCAGCGTACCCCACACTATCCACACACACTACACCCAGTGTACCCCACACTATCCACACACACACACACTACACCCAGTGTACCCCACACTATACACACACACTACACCCAGTGTACCCCACACTATACACACACACACTACACCTAGTGTACCCCACACTATACACACACACTACACCTAGTGTACCCCACACTATCCACACACACTACACCCAGTGTACCCCACACTATACACACACACTACACCCAGCATACCCCACACTATACACAGCCACTACACCCAGCATACCCCACACTATACACACACACTACACCCGGCGTACCCCATACTATACACAGCCCCTACACCCGGCGTACCCCACACTATATACACACACACACACACACACACTACACCCAGTGTACCCCACACTATACACACACACACACTACACCTAGTGTACCCCACACTATACACACACTACATCTAGTGTACCCCACACTATACACACACTACACCTAGTGTACCCCACACTATCCACACACACTACACCCAGTGTACCCCACACTATACACAGCCCCTACACCCGGCGTACCCCACACTATACACACACATACACACACACTACACCCAGTGTACCCCACACTATACACACACTACACCCAGTGTACCCCACACTATACACACACACACTACACCTAGTGTACCCCACACTATACACACACTACACCTAGTGTACCCCACACTATACACACACTACACCTAGTGTACCCCACACTATCCACACACACACTACACCCAGTGTACCCCACACACACTACACCCAGTGTACCCCACACTATACACACACACTACACCCAGCATACCCCACACTATACACAGCCACTACACCCAGCATACCCCACACTATACACACACACTACACCCGACGTACCCCACACTATACACAGCCCCTACACCCGGCGTACCCCACACTATACACACACACACACACACACTACACCCAGTGTACCCCACACTATACACACACTACACCCAGTGTACCCCACACTACACCCAGCAACCGGCGTACCCCACACACTTTACACAGCCCCCTACACAGAGTATACCCCACGCACTATACCCGGTGTACCGCACACTATACACATCCCCTTTAACCCAGCGTACCCCACACTATATACAGCCCCCTACAACCAGCGTACCCCACACTATACACACACACACACTACACCCAGCATACCCCACACTATACACACACACTACACCCAGTGTCCCCCACACTACACCCAGCAACCGGCGTACCCCACACACTTTACACAGCCCCCTACACAGAGTATACCCCACGCACTATACCCGGTGTACCGCACACTATACACAGCCCCTTTAACCCAGCGTACCCCACACTATATACAGCCCCCTACACCCAGCGTACCCCACACTATACACACACACACTACACCCAGCGTACCCCACACTATACACACACTACACCCAGCGTACCCCACACTATACACACACTACACCCAGCGTACCCCACACTATACACACACTACACCCAGCATACCCCACACACACTACACCCAGCGTACCCCACACTATCCACACACACACTACACCCAGTGTACCCCACACTATACACACACTACACCCAGCGTACCCCACACTATACACACACTACACCCAGCATACCCCACACACACACACTACACCCAGCGTACCCCACACTATCCACACACACACACACACACTACACCCAGCGTACCCCACACTATACACACTACACCCACCATACCCCACACTATACACAGCCCCTACACCCGGCGTACCCCACACTATACACACACACACACTACACCCAGTGTACCCCACACTACACCCAGCAACCGGCGTACCCCACACACTTTACACAGCCCCCTACACAGAGTATACCCCACGCACTATACCCGGTGTACCGCACACTATACACAGCCCCTTTAACCCAGCGTACCCCACACTATATACAGCCCCCTACACCCAGCGTACCCCACACTATACACACACTACACCCAGCATACCCCACACTATACACACACACTACACCCAGCGTACCCCACACTATACACACACACTACACCCAGCGTACCCCACACTATACACACACTACACCCAGCGTACCCCACACTATACACACACTACACCCAGCGTACCCCACACTATACACACACACACTACACCCAGCGTACCCCACACTATACACACACTACACCCAGCGTACCCCACACTATACACACACTACACCCAGCGTACCCCACACTATACACACACTACACCCAGCATACCCCACACTATACACACACTACACCCAGCATACCCCACACTATACACACACTACACCCAGCATACCCCACACTATACACACACTACACCCACCATACCCCACACTATACACACTACACCCAGCATACCCCACACTATACACACTACACCCAGCATACCCCACACTATACACACACTACACCCAGCATACCCCACACTATACACACTACACCCAGCATACCCCACACTATACACACTACACCCAGCATACCCCACACTATACACCCAGCATACCCCACACTATACACACACTACACCCAGCGTACCCCACACTATACACACTACACCCAGCATACCCCACACTATACACACTACACCCAGCGTACCCCACACTATCCACACTACACCCAGCATACCACACACTATACACACTACACCCAGCATACCCCACACTACACACACACACACTACACCTAGTGTACCCCACACTACACACACACACACACACTACACCTAGTGTACCCCACACTATACACACACACACTACACCTAGTGTACCCCACACTATACACACACACACTACACCTAGTGTACCCCACACTATCCACACACACTACACCCAGTGTACCCCACACTATACACACACTACACCCAGCATACCCCACACTATCCACACACTACACCCAGCATACCCCACACTATCCACACACTACACCCAGCATACCCCACACACACACACACTACACCCAGCATACCCCACACTATCCACACACTACACCCAGCATACCCCACACTATACACACACACACACACTACACCCAGCATACCCCACACTATACACACACTACACCCAGCGTACCCCACACTATACACACACACTACACCCAGCATACCCCACACTATACACACACTACACCCAGCGTACCCCACACTATCCACACACACACACACACTACACCCAGCATACCCCACACTATCCACACACTACACCCAGCATACCCCACACTATACACACACACTACACCCAGCATACCCCACACTATACACACACACTACACCCAGCATACCACACACTATACACACTACACCCAGCATACCCCACACTATACACACACTACACCCAGCATACCCCACACTATACACACACTACACCCAGCATACCCCACACTATACACACTACACCCAGCGTACCCCACACTATACACACACTACACGCAGCCACACACGCCACCTGTACACTGTGTTGCCATGGAGACAGCAGCTCAGGGCGGGGCCACTAGTTCCCGCCGGATTACGTCGCTCGCACGTGTGATGAAGCTGCCGGCAGAGGGCGCTCCGCCCACCTCCGGAATCCTTCTGTCACGTGACGGACACCTGGGATCACATGACCGGGTGTGATGGCGGCGGCGCCGGGTGTTGTGTGGCTCTTCCTGGTGGTGAGCGGAGCGCTGGGGGCGGCTCAGGTGAGACACCGTGGTATCAGCACATATCGCGATATTATCATAGGATTATCACAGGTGTGAATGGTGCTGAGGGCCGTCCCCGGCAGATGAGGGAGTGCAGCGCCCCAACCGGCCACAATGTGGCGCCTCATCCCCTCCAGCCAGGAGGAGACCCCAGGGTCAGGTGACCGCACTCGGGGGGCGGAGTCACTAATTAACCCTTCTGTCTCCACAGCCCATCTGCAGCTGGTGTCCTGGAGAGATGAGGAACGTGTCGGAGGTCGGGAGGAGATGTGTGGGGACCCCCGGGGCCCGGATAGTGGCCCGCTGCTGTGTGACCGGGAACGACACCGTGATCGGGTACGGGGGGCCATAGAACCCACACCATGAGGGGGACCGACACCATGAGGGGGACCGAAACCATCACCGGTCACAGCGGGGACAGGACCAGGACCGACACCATCAACGGCCACGGGGGGTACAGGACCGACACAGTCTCCGGCCACGGGGGGTACAGGACCGACACAGTCTCCGGCCACGGGGGGTACAGGACCGACACAGTCTCCGGCCACGGGGGGTACAGGACCGACACAGTCTCCGGCCACGGGGGGTACAGGACCGACACCATCAACGGCCACGGGGGGTACAGGACCGACAGTCTCCGGCCACGGGGGGTACGGGACCGACACAGTCTCCGGCCACGGGGGGTACGGGACCGACACAGTCTCCGGCCACGGGGGGTACGGGACCGATACAGTCTCCGGCCACGGGGGGTACAGGACCGACACCATCAACGGCCACGGGGGGGTACAGGACCGACACCATCAACGGCCACGGGGGGGTACAGGACCGACACAGTCACCGGCCAGGGGGGGTACAGGACCGACACAGTCACCGGCCACGGGGGGTACAGGACCGACACAGTCTCCGGCCACGGGGGGTACAGGACCGACACAGTCTCCGGCCACGGGGGGTACAGGTCTGACACCATCAACGTCCACGGGGGGGGGGGGGTACAGGACCGACACAGTCACCGGCCACGGGGGGTACAGGACCGACACAGTCACCGGCCACGGGGGGTACAGGACCGACACAGTCACCGGCCACGGGGGTACAGGACCGACACAGTCACCGGCCACGGGGGGTACAGGACCGACACAGTCTCCGGCCACGGGGGGTACAGGACCGACACAGTCTCCGGCCACGGGGGGTACAGGACCGACACAGTCTCCGGCCACGGGGGGTACAGGACCGACACAGTCTCCGGCCACGGGGGGTACAGGACCGACACCATCAACGGCCACGGGGGGTACAGGACCGACACCATCAACGGCCACGGGGGGGGGGGGGTACAGGACCGACACAGTCTCCGGACACGGGGGGTACAGGACCGACACAGTCACCGGACACGGGGGGGAACGGAACCAACACCATCACCGGCCCCAGGGGGCACAGGACCGAAGCAGTCACCGGCCCAAGCAGGCACAAGACCGACACCATAACCGGCCCCAGGGGCACAGGACCGAAACCATCTCTGACCACAGGGGGGACAGGACCGACACCCATCACCGGCCCCAGGGGGGACATTATGTTGATGACCTCTGTCTCGTCCTCCAGGCTTGATCTCCATAATTGCTCTCTCTTTCACCTGGACCCCGCCCTCCATCTGAGCGCTGCTCTGGCTGCCATGTAAGTAACCCCTCCCCTCACTCCGGTGTCAGGTGACCTTTAACCTGGCTGACATGTGGTTCCTCTCTTCTCCCCAGAGATCTCTCCCAGAATCCTTTGCAGGATCTGCCAGCTGACGCATTTCAGGGACTTATTGGCCTGGAGTACATGTGAGTGTGGTCACGTGACTGCTTAGCCCCACCCCCACTGCCTTGTCTTATCTTTAGAGTGTTAACCCCTTGTTGTCTTGTTAGAGCTCTTCCCCCCAATATCAGCTGCCCCGGGGGTGACGGGGCATGGAGGAGGGTGAACAGCAGTGCCGATGCCCGGATCTGCCAGGACCAGAAGGACTGGTGCAACAGCACCGGAGACCAGGGTGAGTGCTGGGGCGGCCTGACACTCATAGTATGGACAGTCTCATTTGTAGTATGGAGGAGCCCTACACTGGGGCAGTCTCACACTTGTAGTATGGAGGAGCTCTACACTTGGGCAGTCCCACACTTGTAGTGTGGAGGAGCCCTACACCCGGGCAGTCTCACACTTGTAGTATGGAGGAGCCCTACACTGGGGCAGTCCCACACTTGTAGTATGGAGGAGCCCTACACCGGGGCAGTCTCACACTTGTAGTATGGAGGAGCCCTACACTGGGGCGGCCTCACACTCATGGAGGAGCCCTACACTGGGGCGGCCTCACACTTGTAGTATGGAGGAGTCCTACACTGGGGCAGTCCCACACTTGTAGTATGGAGGAGCCCTACGCTGGGGCGGCCTCACACTTGTAGTATGGAGGAGGTCTACACTGGGGCAGCCTCACACTTGTAGTATGGAGGAGCCCTACACTGGGGCGGCCTCACACTCATGGAGGAGCCCTACACTGGGGCGGCCTCACACTTGTAGTATGGAGGAGCCCTACACTGGGGCAGTCTCACACTTGTAGTATGGAGGAGCCCTACACTGGGGCAGTCCCACACTTGTAGTATGGAGGAGCCCTACGCTGGGGCGGCCTCACACTTGTAGTATGGAGGAGGTCTACACTGGGGCAGCCTCACACTTGTAGTATGGAGGAGCCCTACGCTGGGGCGGCCTCACACTTGTAGTATGGAGGAGGTCTACACTGGGGCGGCCTCACACTCGTATGGAGGAGCCCTACACTGGGGCGGCCTCACACTTGTAGTATGGAGGAGCCCTACACTGGGGCGGCCTCACACTTGTAGTATGGAGGAGGTCTACACTGGGGCGGCCTCACACTCGTATGGAGGAGCCCTACACTGGGGCGGCCTCACACTTGTAGTATGGAGGAGGTCTACACTGGGGCGGCCTCACACTCGTATGGAGGAGCCCTACACTGGGGCGGCCTCACACTTGTAGTATGGAGGAGCCCTACACTGGGGCGGCCTCACACTTGTAGTATGGAGGAGGTCTACACTGGGGCGGCCTCACACTCGTATGGAGGAGCCCTACACTGGGGCGGCCTCACACTTGTAGTATGGAGGAGGTCTACACTGGGGCGGCCTCACACTCATATGGAGGAGCTTTACACTGGGGCGGCCTCACACTTGTAGTATGGAGGAGCTCTACACTGGGGCGGCCTCACACTCATATGGAGGAGCTCTTCTATATTACATATCCTACCCTTCTCTTTCGGTAGCCTTGCTGTGTCCGGAGAATTCTCTGTGCGCTCCTGCCGGTCCGGGCTATACACAGTGTCTCTGCGCTCCTGGTTTTCGTGGATATAAGTGTATGAGAGAGGTAAGGAGGAGGAGGTCTCAGTGCTAGTGTCCCTCCTAGTCCAGTCTGGTCACATGACATGTTCCTCTGGTTTTCCTCCTGGCAGGGTTCCTTCCCCACAATCCTGTTCTTCGGGATCCTGTCATCGGTCACGCTCAGTCTCTCCATCCTACTGTGGTGCACGCAGCGCAAGAAGGTGAAGAGTCCGTAACTGCAGGACGCAATGACATTACAGGCCTCTGCGTAGTGACCTCATCAGACCTGGGGGAGGGGTCCCCACATCATCCTCTGTGACTGACGTGTACAGAAGCATCGTGATGCCACCCGCGGGCAGCGTGTAAATAAGTGTACAGTTACCCTTGTACAAATCATGTGAATAAACGTTTCCTGCTTCATTTTACATCCTAGTCAGAGATTAATGTTACAGAATAAGCGGAGTGCTGCCTGTATACACTGGGAGGTACTACACCAGAACCACTGCTCTGACCTCAGTGTGAGCCACGTGGGAGGGAGGGTGCAGGGAGGAAAGCCGCGGGATCCCAGAGTGTGCAGAGCGAGGGAGGCCGCGGGATCCCAGAGTGTGCAGAGCGAGGGAGGCCGCGGGATCCCAGAGTGTGCAGAGCGAGGGAGGCCGCGGGATCCCAGAGTGTGCAGAGCGAGGGAGGCCGCGGGATCCCAGAGTGTGCAGAGCGAGGTAGGCCGCGGGATCCCAGAGTGTGCAGAGCGAGGGAGGCCGCGGGATCCCAGAGTGTGCAGAGCGAGGGAGGCCGCGGGATCCCAGAGTGTGCAGAGCGAGGGAGGCCGCGGGATCCCAGAGTGTGCAGAGCGAGGGAGGCCGCGGGATCCCAGAGTGTGCAGAGCGAGGGAGGCCGCGGGATCCCAGAGTGTGCAGAGCGAGGGAGGCCGCGGGATGCCAGAGTGTGCAGAGCGAGGGAGGCCGCGGGATGCCAGAGTGTGCAGAGCGAGGGAGGCCGCGGGATCCCAGAGTGTGCAGAGCGAGGGAGGCCGCGGGATGCCAGAGTGTGCAGAGCGAGGGAGGCCGCGGGATGCCAGAGTGTGCAGAGCGAGGGAGGCCGCGGGATCCCAGAGTGTGCAGAGCGAGGGAGGCCGCGGGATGCCAGAGTGTGCAGAGCGAGGGAGGCCGCGGGATGCCAGAGTGTGCAGAGCGAGGGAGGCCGCGGGATCCCAGAGTGTGCAGAGCGAGGGAGGCCGCGGGACCACAGGAAGTACAGAGCGAGGGAGGCTGCGGGACCACAGGAAGTACAGAGGGAGGGAGGGAGGCTGCGGGACCACAGGAAGTACAGAGGGAGGGAGGCCGCGGGACCACAGGAAGTACAGAGCGAGGGAGGCCGCGGGACCACAGGAAGTACAGAGCGAGGGAGGCCGCGGGACCACAGGAAGTACAGAGGGAGGGAGGCCGCGGGACCACAGGAAGTACAGAGGGAGGGAGGCCGCAAGACCACAGGAAGTACAGAGGGAGGGAGGCCGCGGGACCACAGGAAGTACAGAGGGAGGGAAGCCGCGGGATCCCAGAGTGTGCAGAGGGAGGGAGGCCGCAGGACCACAGGAAGTACAGAGCGAGGGAGGCCGCAAGACCACAGGAAGTACAGAGCGAGGGAGGCTGCGGGACCACAGGAAGTACAGAGGGAGGGAGGCCGCAGAATCCCAGAGTGTGCAGAGCGAGGGAGGCCGCAGGACCACAGGAAGTACAGAGCGAGGGAGGCCGCAGGACCACAGGAAGTACAGAGCGAGGGAGGCCGCAGGACCACAGGAAGTACAGAGCGAGGGAGGCCGCAGGATCCCAGAGTGTGCAGAGCGAGGGAGGCTGCAGGACCACAGGAAGTACAGAGCGAGAGAGGCTGCAGGATCCCAGAGTGTGCAGAGCGAGGGAGGCTGCAGGACCACAAGGAAGTACAGAGCGAGAGAGGCTGCAGGATCCCAGAGTGTGCAGAGCGAGGGAGGCTGCAGGACCACAGGAAGTACAGAGCGAGAGAGGCTGCTGGATCACAGACAGGCCACAAAGTGAGGGAAACTGCAGGGAACAGTCACACCAGCAATTCTTTATAATTACATTCCTGATCTGGGTCAGTCACGGTGGGTGCGGCGCCCTCTGATGGCCACAGATCAGTCAGTCACAATAAGTGCGGCGCCCTCTGATGGCCACAGATCAGTCAGTCACAATAAGTGCGGCGCCCTCTGATAGCCACAGATCAGTCAGTCACAATACGTGCGGCGCCCTCTGATGGCCACAGATCCAGGTCAGGGACATTGGATGCAGCGCCCTCTGGTGGGCACAGATCTGGCTCTGTTACAGTGGGTGCAGTGCCCTGCGATGGGCACAGATCTGAGTCAGTCACAGTGGGTGCGACGCCCTCTGATGGGCACAGATCTGAGTCAGTCACAGTGGGTGCGACGCCCTCTGATGGGCACAGATCCAGGTCAGTAACGGTGGTTGCAGAATCCTCTGGTGGGCAAAGACCAGCCACGAACAGATAAGAAAAAAAAAAAATCAGCTTTTATATGAACAGCTCTTTACACAAAATAAAACATTTCATCACCCCGGGGGGGGGGGGGGGGGGGGCATGGCCGGGCCCCGGGCCCCCTCCTCCATGTCTGTACTGAAGCACATGCCAGGCGGCACACAAGCTACTGATCCACACAACATGGCTGCTGGGCACTCATCACTTATTCACCTTCTCCCGGTACTTGCTCTGTGTTTGCTGCAGGAAGTTTTGGAAGGCCGGCTCCTCCAGTCTGGACTCCGCCTCTAGGAACAGCAACAAAACACATGAGAGCCGCGCGCAGGAATGCAAGAAATGCGAGCAGAGAGGCGAGGGCTGCGCAGGATACAAACACGAGAGGCGAGAGCTGCGCGGGATACAAACACGAGAGGCGAGAGCTGCGCAGGATACAAACACGAGAGGCGAGGGCTGCGCGGTATACAAACACGAGAGGCGAGAGCAGAGGGCTGCGCGGTATACAAACACGAGAGGCGAGAGCTGCGCAGGATACAAACACGAGAGGCGAGGGCTGCGCGGTATACAAACACGAGAGGCGAGAGCAGAGGGCTGCGCGGTATACAAACACGAGAGGCGAGAGCTGCGCAGGATACAAACACGAGAGCAGAGAGCTGCGCGGTATACAAACACGAGAGGCGAGAGCAGAGAGCTGCGCGGTATACAAACACGAGAGGCGAGAGCTGCGCGGTATACAAACACGAGAGGCGAGGGCTGCGCAGGATACAAACACGAGAGGCGAGAGCTGCGCAGGATACAAACACGAGAGGCGAGAGCTGCGCAGGATACAAACACGAGAGGCGAGAGCTGCGCAGGATACAAACACGAGAGGCGAGAGCAGAGGGCTGCGCGGTATACAAACACGAGAGGCGAGGGCTGCGCAGGATACAAACACGAGAGGCGAGAGCTGCTCGGTATACAAACAGGAGAGGCGAGAGCTGTGCAGGATACAAACACGAGAGGCGAGAGCTGCGCGGTATACAAACACGAGAGGCGAGAGCAGAGGGCTGCGCGGTATACAAACACGAGAGGCGAGAGCTGCGCAGGATACAAACACGAGAGGCGAGAGCTGCGCAGGATACAAACACGAGAGGCGAGAGCTGCGCAGGATACAAACACGAGAGGCGAGAGCTGCGCAGGATACAAACACGAGAGGCGAGAGCTGCGCAGGGGATGTGAGCGCCACAGACTGCCTCCACCTATGACCAGCAGATGATGGAGCAGGGGGAGGAGCACTGGACAGCTGTTCTACCGGATCGGCTTCTCACCTGAGTGATCGATGTCATCAGTGTCGCTGTCCTCCCGCTCATCCTCGTCTTCCATGTTCCCCCGGGTAAGGATTAGATCTGACGGCCCCGCAACAGCTTCATCCAGACCTAAGAGGGAAGAGTGACGCCAAAGGTCAGGACAGGACGTCATGGAGCCAAGGGACATGATCAGGGGGGGCTGGGAGCTCTGCCGGCAATGAAAGGAGACAATGCTGCTGCCAGTGTAAGAGGGGGAGGGGGGAGACTATACTGCTGCCAGTGTAAGAGGGGGAGAGGATGGGAGACAATGCTGCTGCCAGTGTAGGAGGGGGAGCACTGTGGGCAATTAGGGGGGAGGATGGGAGACAATGCTGCTGCCAGCTACAGGAGCAGAGACCTCAGTCACATGACCCCAGCAGCACCCCCCCCTCTTCCTATCTACTATGGTCACCTGATGACTGTTCAGGGTTGAGAGCCACAGATCCCATATCCCGATGCAGCCGATCCAACTGCTCCTGCTGCTCTTTCAGCTTCTCCTGCTCCTGTATCAGAGACGAGAATCAGTATCACCTCAGATACCCCCCCCCCCATATCCGACACAGGACAGAGCTTAGTATCACCTCAGATACAACCCCCCCCCAGCATATAAACCGGTCATACAGGGCTCAGATACACCACACCATTACTTACAGCAGCCTGACGGAGGCGCTCATACTCGGGCCGGTACTCTCTGTATAGGGAGAAGACAAGGTGTTATGGGTGCAGGACACAGTGATAGAATAAGGCATGAGGCGCCCCCTCCTCCTCCTCTCACACACACTCCTCCTCCTCCTCCTCCTCTCTCACGCTGCTCCTCCTCCCCTCCTCCTCTCTCACACTCCTCCTCCTCCTCTCTCACACTCCTCCTCCTCTCTCTCACACTCCTCCTCCTCCTCCTCTCTCTCACACTCCTCCTCCTCCTCCTCCTCTCTCACACTCCTCCTCCTCCTCCTCCTCTCTCACACTCCTCCTCCTCCTCCTCCTCTCTCACACTCCTCCTCCTCCTCCTCCTCTCTCACACTCCTCCTCCTCCTCTCTCACACTCCTCCTCCTCCTCTCTCACACTCCTCCTCCTCCTCTCTCACACTCCTCCTCCTCCTCTCTCACACTCCTCCTCCTCCTCTCTCACACTCCTCCTCCTCCTCTCTCACACTCCTCCTCCTCCTCTCTCACACTCCTCCTCCTCCTCCTCCTCTCTCACACTCCTCCTCCTCCTCCTCTCTCACACTCCTCCTCCTCCTCTCTCACACTCCTCCTCCTCCTCTCTCACACTCCTCCTCCTCCTCCTCCTCTCTCACACTCCTCCTCCTCCTCTCACACTCCTCCTCCTCCTCCTCCTCTCTCACACTCCTCCTCCTCCTCCTCCTCCTCTCTCACACTCCTCCTCCTCCTCCTCCTCTCTCACACTCCTCCTCCTCCTCTCTCACACTCCTCCTCCTCCTCTCTCACACTCCTCCTCCTCCTCCTCCTCTCACACTCCTCCTCCTCCTCTCTCACACTCCTCCTCCTCCTCCTCCTCCTCTCTCACACTCCTCCTCCTCCTCCTCCTCCTCTCTCACACTCCTCCTCCTCCTCCTCCTCCTCTCTCACACTCCTCCTCCTCCTCCTCCTCTCTCACACTCCTCCTCCTCCTCTCTCACACTCCTCCTCCTCCTCTCTCACACTCCTCCTCCTCCTCTCTCACACTCCTCCTCCTCCTCTCTCACACTCCTCCTCCTCCTCCTCCTCTCTCACACTCCTCCTCCTCCTCCTCCTCTCTCACACTCCTCCTCCTCCTCCTCCTCTCTCACACTCCTCCTCCTCCTCCTCCTCTCTCACACTCCTCCTCCTCTCTCACACTCCTCCTCCTCCTCCTCCTCTCTCACACTCCTCCTCCTCCTCCTCTCACACTCCTCCTCCTCCTCCTCTCTCACACTCCTCCTCCTCCTCCTCTCTCACACTCCTCCTCCTCCTCCTCTCTCACACTCCTCCTCCTCCTCCTCTCTCACACTCCTCCTCCTCCTCCTCCTCTCTCACACTCCTCCTCCTCCTCTCTCACACTCCTCCTCCTCCTCTCTCACACTCCTCCTCCTCCTCTCTCACACTCCTCCTCCTCCTCTCTCACACTCCTCCTCCTCCTCTCTCACACTCCTCCTCCTCCTCTCTCACACTCCTCCTCCTCCTCTCTCACACTCCTCCTCCTCCTCTCTCACACTCCTCCTCCTCCTCCTCTCTCACACTCCTCCTCCTCCTCCTCTCTCACACTCCTCCTCCTCCTCCTCTCTCACACTCCTCCTCCTCCTCCTCTCTCACACTCCTCCTCCTCCTCCTCTCTCACACTCCTCCTCCTCCTCCTCTCTCACACTCCTCCTCCTCCTCCTCTCTCACACTCCTCCTCCTCTCTCACACTCCTCCTCCTCCTCCTCTCTCACACTCCTCCTCCTCCTCCTCCACACTCCTCCTCCTCCTCCTCTCTCACACTCCTCCTCCTCCTCCTCCTCTCTCACACTCCTCCTCCTCCCCCTCGTCTCTCACACTCCTCCTCACCTGTCATACTCCTCCTCCACACCTCTCATACCCCTCCTCCTCCTCACCTCTCATACTCTGCCGCCGCCTCTGAAACCTTTACAAAGAACTCGTCCATTCCGGCTCCAGTCACTGCTGAAACTCCAACCACCTAGAAAGAGAAGATGGGGGACCATGTGATCAGCGACAGAAGCGCAACGTTACCACAAGAGCGTTACCTCCAGGGCACAACATTACACCCAAAGAATTACCCATAGAGCGTTAACTCTAGGGGTGCAGAGTTACCTGCAGAGCGTTACCCCCAGGGTGCAGTGTTACCCGCAGAGCTTTACCCCCAGGGTGCAGTGTTACCCGCAGAGCTTTACCCCCAGGGCGCAGCGTTCCCCGCAGAGCGTTACCCTCAGGGTGCAGTGTTACCCGCAGAGCTTTCCCCCCAGGGCTCAGCGTTACCCGCAGAGCGTTACCCCCAGGCGGCAGCGTTGCCCCCAGAGCGTTACCCCCAGGGTGCAGTGTTACCCGCAGAGCGTTCCCCCCAGGGCTCAGCGTTACTCCCAGGGTGCAGCGTTACCCGCAGAGCGTTACCCGCAGAGCGTTACCCCCAGGGCGAAGTGTTACCCGCAGAGCGTTGTAGAACTCGTCCAGCACCAGGCTCATGGACCGGGTCAGGTTACTGACATACGACGTCTCCTGGTTAAGAGCGTCCTGGAAGCTCTCAAAGTCCTGCATCCAGTCCACTGCAAAGCTGTGATCGATTATGTCTGTCTGCAGGAAAAGCAGATGATTAATATCTGGACAGAATGCAAAGATGATCGATTACTCCTGCCTGCCCCTCCAATCACTGCAATAATACACTGCCTGCCCCTCAAATCACTGCAGTAATACACTGCCTGCCCCTCCAATCACTGCAATAATACACTGCCTGCCCCTCCAATCACTGCAGTAATACACTGCCTGCCCCTCCAATCACTGCAATAATACACTGCCTGCCCCTCCAATCACTGCAGTAATACACTGCCTGCCCCTCCAATCACTGTAATAATAATAATAATAATAATAATACACTACCTCCCCCTCCAATCACTGTAATAATAATAATAATAATACACTACCTCCCCCTCCAATCACTGTAATAATAATATACTGCCTGCCCCCCCCATCCACTGTAATAATAATAATAATAATACACTGCCTGCCCCTCCAATCACTGTAAGAATAATGATAATAATACACTGCCTGCCCCTCCAATCACTGCAATAATACACTGCCTGCCCCTCCAATCACTGCAATAATACACTGCCTGCCCCTCCAATCACTGCAATAATACACTGCCTGCCCCTCCAATCACTGCAGTAATACACTGCCTGCCCCTCCAATCACTGCAGTAATACACTGCCTGCCCCTCCAATCACTGCAGTAATACACTGCCTGCCCCTCCAATCACTGTAATAATAATAATACACTACCTCCCCCTCCAATCACTGTAATAATAATATACTGCCTGCCCCTCCAATCACTGTAATAATAATGATAATAATACACTGCCTGCCCCTCCAATCACTGTAATAATAATAATAATAATAATACACTGCCTGCCCCACCAATCACTGTAATAATAATAATAATAATACACTGCCTGCCCCTCCAATCACTATAATAATAATAATACACTGCCTGCCCCACCAATCACTGTAATAATAATAATAATAATACACTGCCTGCCCCTCCAATCACTATAATAATAATAATACACTGCCTGCCCCTCCAATCACTGCAATAATAATAATACTACACTGCCTGCCCCTCCAATCACTGCAATAATAATACACTGCCTGCCCCTCCAATCACTGCAATAATAATACACTGCCTGCCCCTCCAATCACTGCAATAATAATACACTGCCTGCCCCTCCAATCACTATAATAATAATAATACACTGCCTGCCCCTCCAATCACTGCAATAATAATAATACTACACTGCCTGCCCCTCCAATCACTATAATAATACACTGCCTGCCCCTCCAATCACTGCAATAAGGGGCAGGCAGTGTATTATTACTGCAGTGATTGGAGGGGCAGGCAGTGTATTATTATTATTATTATTGCAGTGATTGGAGGGGCAGGCAGTGTATTATTATTGCAGTGATTGGAGGGGCAGGCAGTGTATTATTATAGTGATTGGAGGGGCAGGCAGTGTAGTATTATTATTATTGCAGTGATTGGAGGGGCAGGCAGTGTATTATTATTATTATAGTGATTGGAGGGGCAGGCAGTGTATTATTATTATTATTACAGTGATTGGAGGGGCAGGCAGTGTATTATTATTATTATTATTACAGTGATTGGAGGGGCAGGCAGTGTATTATTATTGCAGTGATTGGAGGGGCAGGCAGTGTATTATTATTACAGTGATTGGAGGGGCAGGCAGTGTATTATTATTGCAGTGATTGGAGGGGCAGGCAGTGTATTATTATTGCAGTGATTGGAGGGGCAGGCAGTGTATTATTATTATTATTACAGTGATTGGTGGGGCAGGCAGTGTATTATTATTATTATTATTATTACAGTGATTGGAGGGGCAGGCAGTGTATTATTATTATTATTATTATTACAGTGATTGGAGGGGCAGGCAGTGTATTATTATCATTATTATTACAGTGATTGGAGGGGCAGGCAGTGTATTATTATTACAGTGATTGGAGGGGGAGGTAGTGTATTATTATTATTACAGTGATTGGAGGGGCAGGCAGTGTATTATTGCAGTGATTGGAGGGGCAGGCAGTGTATTATTATCATTATTATTACAGTGATTGGAGGGGCAGGCAGTGTATTATTATTACAGTGATTGGAGGGGGAGGTAGTGTATTATTATTATTACAGTGATTGGAGGGGCAGGCAGTGTATTACTGCAGTGATTGGAGGGGCAGGCAGTGTATTACTGCAGTGATTGGAGGGGCAGGCAGTGTATTATTGCAGTGATTGGAGGGGCAGGCAGTGTATTACTGCAGTGATTGGAGGGGCAGGCAGTGTATTACTGCAGTGATTGGAGGGGCAGGCAGTGTATTATTATTATTATTATTACAGTGATTGGAGGGGCAGGCAGTGTATTATTATTATTATTATTGCAGTGATTGGAGGGGCAGGCAGTGTATTATTATTATTATTATTGCAGTGATTGGAGGGGCAGGCAGTGTATTATTATTATTATAGTGATTGGAGGGGCAGGCAGTGTATTATTATTATTATTATTACTGCAGTGATTGGAGGGGCAGGCAGTGTATTATTATTATTATAGTGATTGGAGGGGCAGGCAGTGTATTATTATTATTATAGTGATTGGAGGGGCAGGCAGTGTATTATTGCAGTGATTGGAGGGGCAGGCAGTGTATTACTGCAGTGATTGGAGGGGCAGGCAGTGTATTATTATTATTGCAGTGATTGGAGGGGCAGGCAGTGTATTATTATTGCAGTGATTGGAGGGGCAGGCAGTGTATTATTATTATTATTGCAGTGATTGGAGGGGCAGGCAGTGTATTATTATTATAGTGATTGGAGGGGCAGGCAGTGTATTATTATTATTATAGTGATTGGAGGGGCAGGCAGTGTATTATTATTATTATTATTATAGTGATTGGAGGGGCAGGCAGTGTATTATTATTGCAGTGATTGGAGGGGCAGGCAGTGTATTATTATTATTATTGCAGTGATTGGAGGGGCAGGCAGTATATTATTATTATTATAGTGATTGGAGGGGCAGGCAGTGTATTATTATTGCAGTGATTGGAGGGGCAGGCAGTGTATTATTATTATTATTGCAGTGATTGGAGGGGCAGGCAGTGTATTATTATTATTATTACTGCAGTGATTGGAGGGGCAGGCAGTGTATTATTATTACTGCAGTGATTGGAGGGGCAGGCAGTGTATTATTATTATTGCAGTGATTGGAGGGGCAGGCAGTGTATTATTATTATTATAGTGATTGGAGGGGCAGGCAGTGTATTATTATTATTATTATTGCAGTGATTGGAGGGGCAGGCAGTGTATTATTATTATTATTATTACAGTGATTGGAGGGGGAGGTAGTGTATTATTATTATTATTGCAGTGATTGGAGGGGCAGGCAGTGTATTATTATTACTGCAGTGATTGGAGGGGCAGGCAGTGTATTATTATTATTACTGCAGTGATTGGAGGGGCAGGCAGTGTATTATTATTATTACTGCAGTGATTGGAGGGGCAGGCAGTGTATTATTATTATTACTGCAGTGATTGGAGGGGCAGGCAGTGTATTATTATTATTATAGTGATTGGAGGGGCAGGCAGTGTATTATTATTATTATTGCAGTGATTGGAGGGGCAGGCAGTATATTATTATTATTATAGTGATTGGAGGGGCAGGCAGTGTATTATTATTATTATTGCAGTGATTGGAGGGGCAGGCAGTGTATTATTATTATTACAGTGATTGGTGGGGCAGGCAGTGTATTATTATTATTATTATTATTACAGTGATTGGAGGGGCAGGCAGTGTATTATTACTGCAGTGATTGGAGGGGCAGGCAGTGTATTATTATTATTATTACTGCAGTGATTGGAGGGGCAGGCAGTGTATTATTATTATTATTACAGTGATTGGTGGGGCAGGCAGTGTATTATTATTATTATTATTATTACAGTGATTGGAGGGGCAGGCAGTGTATTATTACTGCAGTGATTGGAGGGGCAGGCAGTGTATTATTATTATTATTACTGCAGTGATTGGAGGGGCAGGCAGTGTATTATTATTATTATTACAGTGATTGGAGGGGCAGGCAGTGTATTATTATTATTATTACAGTGATTGGAGGGGCAGGTAGTGTATTATTATTACAGTGATTGGAGGGGCAGGCAGTGTATTATTACTGCAGTGATTGGAGGGGCAGGCAGTGTATTATTATTGCAGTGATTGGAGGGGCAGGCAGTGTATTATTATTATTATTACAGTGGATGGGGGGGCAGGCAGTGTATTATTACTGCAGTGATTGGAGGGGCAGGCAGTGTATTATTATTATTATAACTGCAGTGATTGGAGGGGCAGGCAGTGTATTATTATTGTTATTACTGCAGTGATTGGAGGGGCAGGCAGTGTATTATTATTATTATTACAGTGATTGGAGGGGCAGGCAGTGTATTATTACTGCAGTGATTGGAGGGGCAGGCAGTGTATTATTATTATTATTACAGTGATTGGAGGGGCAGGCAGTGTAGTATTATTATTGCATTAGAAGTTTGCAGAGACTGGCAAATCAGTAGTTTGTGGACATTATTTACACAGTGCGGTACAGTTTAACCATAAATTTGTGAATTTTGACCCTCCAATCACTGCACAGTACATCTGCGAAGGATTATTCCTGCCTGATCCCTCCAATCACTGCACAGTACATATGTTATGGATTACTCCTGTCTGATCCCTCCAATCACTGCACAGTACATATGTTATGGATTACTCCTGTCTGATCCCTCCAATCACTGCACATCTGTGATGGATTACTCCTGTCTGATCCCTCCAATCACTGCACAGTACGATCAAACACTGCACAGTACATATGTTATGGATTACTCCTGTCTGATCCCATCAATCACTGCACAGTACATCTGTAAATGATTACTCCTGTCTAATCCCTCCAATCACTGCACATCTGTGAGGGATTACTCCTGTCTGATCCCTCCAATCACTGAACATGTGAGGGATTACTCCTGTCTGATCCCTCCAATCACTGAACATGTGAGGGATTACTCCTTTCTGATCCCTCCAATCACTGCACAGTACATCTGTGAGGGATTACTCCTGTCTGATCCCATCAATCACTGCACAGTACATATGTTATGGATTACTCCTGTCTGATCCCATCAATCACTGCACAGTACATATGTTATGGATTACTCCTGTCTGATCCCATCAATCACTGCACAGTACATATGTTATGGATTACTCCTGTCTGATCCCTCCAATCACTGCACAGTACATCTGTGAGGGATTACTCCTGTCTGATCCCTCCAATCACTGCACAGTACATCTGTGAGGGATTACTCCTGCCTGATCCCTCCAATCACTGCACAGTACATCTGTAAAGGATTACTCCTGTCTAATCCCTCCAATCACTGCACATCTGTGAGGGATTACTCCTGTCTGATCCCTCCAATCACTGAACATGTGAGGGATTACTCCTGTCTGATCCCTCCAATCACTGCACAGTACATCTGTGATGGATTACTCCTGTCTGATCCCTCCAATCACTGCATAGTACATTTGTGATGGATTACTCCTGTCTGATCCCTCCAATTACTGCACATCTGTGAGGGATTACTCCTGTCTGATCCCTCCAATCACTGAACATGTGAGGGATTACTCCTGTCTGATCCCTCCAATCACTGCACAGTACATCTGTGATGGATTACTCCTGTCTGATCCCTCCAATCACTGCATAGTAAATTTGTGATGGATTACTCCTGTCTGATCCCTCCAATCACTGCATAGTACATTTGTGATGGATTACTCCTGTCTGATCCCTCCAATTACTGCACATCTGTGAGGGATTACTCCTGTCTGATCCCTCCAATCACTGAACATGTGAGGGATTACTCCTGTCTGATCCCTCCAATCACTGCACAGTACATCTGTGATGGATTACTCCTGTCTGATCCCTCCAATCACTGCATAGTAAATTTGTGATGGATTACTCCTGTCTGATCCCTCCAATTACTGCACATCTGTGAGGGATTACTCCTGTCTGATCCCTCCACTCACTGCACAGTACATTTGTGATGGATTACTCCTGCCTGATCCCTTCAATCACTGCACATCTGTGATGGATTACTCCTGTCTGATCCCTCCAATCACTGCACATCTGTGAGGGATTACTCCTGTCTGATCCCTCCACTCACTGCACAGTACATTTGTGATGGATTACTCCTGCCTGATCCCTCCAATCGTTTCACAGTACATATGTGATGGATTACTCCTGCCTGATCCCTCCAATCGTTGCACAGTACATATGTGATGGATTACTCCTGTCTGATCCCTCCAATCACTGCACATCTGTGATGGATTGCTCCTGCCTGATCCCTCAAATCACTGCACAGTACATCTGTGATGGATTACTCCTGCTCCAATCACTGGCTCCTGACGTACCTTGTTCATGGCGACAATGAAGGGCAGCTTGGTCTTGTACATGATGCTGGAAGAGAAAGCGGTAATACAGGCGTCAGCTGACAGTCATCCTTACTCTCCCCCACCTTGCAGCTGACACTCACCTGCAGGCATACAGCATGTTGGACATGAATGTGACTGGGTTGGTGCTGCGGGACGTGTCCATGACGTACACCACCACGGAGGGGAATGACGACGCCTGCGGGTGGAAGAGGAGATGGTGGTGACGGAACCTTCCAACGTTATGTCATGTAAGGCTCCGCCCCTTCTCTACTCACCAGCGCCTCTGTGATGATAGACCCCGATGCCGACCATGTGAATACCTCGATCTGTCCGGGGGTGTCTATGAGGACATACCTGCGGGGGAGGGGCAGGCACTGTGAATGTAAACCCTGTGGTTACTGGGGGGGGGGGGGGAGGCTAGCTGAATTAAAAGCAGATACTTACTGACAGTTCTTCTGCCTCTTCTCTATGAACTTCACCACCTGTGGGGGAGGATGGAGGTGAGTAGGAGGGCGGAGAGACAGTGACCACCCAGTCACATGACAAACACTCACCTGGTCAAACCGAGTGGCAAACAGGTTTAGGGAAGTAACAATGCCTCCATTGGGGCCGAGGCCGTATCTAAGCAGCAGCTGAGGAACAACAAGAGGTATCACACTGCAGGTCATATGGGGATATACGAGGTCACCGGTGATGTCACAGGTCATGTGGTGATTTCGGTGATGTAACCAGAAAAGGATACTGCTTCATAACCTCTTTGTACTTGACCGTGTCCCGTATATCTGTGGAGAGAAGAGGAAAATGGTGGAAACACAGGAGAGGGGGAATATAAGCTCTACAGGGGATTAATAGGGAGGGATATATACACTGCATAGAGGATAAAAACCCAATGGGGGGTGTATAGGGGGGATACACACTGTATGGGGGATGTATAGGGGGATACACACACTGTATGAGGGATGTATAGGGGGGATACACACACTGTATGGGGGATGTATAGGGGGGATACACACACTGTATGGGGGATGTATAGGGGGGATACACACTGTATGGGGGATGTATAGGGGGATACACACACTGTATGGGGGATGTATAGGGGGGATACACACTGTATAGGGGGGATACACACTGTATGTGGGATGTATAGGGGGGATACACACTGTATGGGGGATGTATAGGGGGGATACACACTGTATGGGGGATGTATAGGGGGGATACACACTGTATGGGGATATATAGGGGGGATACACACTGTATGGGGATGTATAGGGGGGATACACACTGTATGGGGATGTATAGGGGGGATACACACTGTATAAGGGATGTATAGGGGGGAAACACTGTATGAGGGATGTGGCTCAGGGAAGAAACAGAGTGCTGCACATCACACCTATGGCTGATACTAGTGCCGCTTGGCTAAATATAAAACACATCAGAATTTTGTGTATGAATTGATCAAGCCATACTGCCCCATGTACCTCGTGCCGGTATCTGATACACATGGGTCCCTACACTAAGTCCACACCGTGCCAGTCAGTGGCCACCAACCCCGCAGGCGTGCACAGCCAGGGAACGGGGGCCATGGGACGGCCCTGCGACCCCCATGCCACAGGACCAAACCAAAAACACCACACCAGAACCCGGCCAGCACCGCCGGCGGAGAAGGTCGCCCCCAAGCAGCACAAGTCTGGATAAGGTATTGCGCTCACCATAGCTGCAGCAAACAGAATGGGAAAAAAACAGGAGGGATTAAAACCATGTGCACTCAGGTGTCTCCTGCTAATTGCGGTCATGTGGGTCTCACCAGGAGGAGTGCAAAACACGGAGAAAAGAGAGAAACAAAATGCGGTTCAGGGAAGAAACAGAGTGCTGCACCTCACACCTATGGCTGATACTAGTGCCGCTTGGCTAAATATAAAACACATCAGAATTTTGTGTATGAATTGATCAAGCCATACTGCCCCATGTACCTCGTGCCGGTATCTGATACACATGGGTCCCTACACTAAGTCCACACCGTGCCAATTCATACACAAAATTCTGATGTGTTTTTTATTTAGCCAAGCGGCACTAGTATCAGCCATAGGTGTGAGGTGCAGCACTCTGTTTCTTCCCTGAACCGCATTTTGTTTCTCTCTTTTCTCCGTGTATTGCACTCCTCCTGGTGAGACCCACATGACCGCAATTAGCAGGAGACACCTGAGTGCACATGGTTTTAATCCCTCCTGTTTTTTCCCATTCTGTTTGCTGCAGCTATGGTGAGCGCAATACCTTATCCAGACTTGTGCTGCTTGGGGGCGACCTTCTCCGCCGGTGGTGCTGGCCGGGTTCTGGTGTGGTGTTTTTGGGTCTGGTCCTGTGGCATGGGGGTCGCAGGGCCGTCCCATGGCCCCCGTTCCCTGGCTGTGCACGCCTGCGGGGTTGGTGGCCACTGACTGGCACGGTGTGGACTTAGTGTAGGGACCCATGTGTATCAGATACCGGCACGAGGTACATGGGGCAGTATGGCTTGATCAATTCATACACAAAATTCTGATGTGTTTTTTATTTAGCCAAGCGGCACTAGTATCAGCCATAGGTGTGAGGTGCAGCACTCTGTTTCTTCCCTGAACCGCATTTTGTTTCTCTCTTTTCTCCGTGTTTTGCACTCCTCCTGGTGAGACCCACATGACCGCAATTAGCAGGAGACACCTGAGTGCACATGGTTTTAATCCCTCCTGTTTTTTCCCATTCTGTTTGCTGCAGCTATGGTGAGCGCAATACCTTATCCAGACTTGTGCTGCTTGGGGGCGACCTTCTCCGCCGGTGGTGCTGGCCGGGTTCTGGTGTGGTGTTTTTGGGTCTGGTCCTGTGGCATGGGGGTCGCAGGGCCGTCCCATGGCCCCCGTTCCCTGGCTGTGCACGCCTGCGGGGTTGGTGGCCACTGACTGGCACGGTGTGGACTTAGTGTAGGGACCCATGTGTATCAGATACCGGCACGAGGTACATGGGGCAGTATGGCTTGATCAATTCATACACAAAATTCTGATGTGTTTTTTATTTAGCCAAGCGGCACTAGTATCAGCCATAGGTGTGAGGTGCAGCACTCTGTTTCTTCCCTGAACCGCATTTTGTTTCTCTCTTTTCTCCGTGTTTTGCACTCCTCCTGGTGAGACCCACATGACCGCAATTAGCAGGAGACACCTGAGTGCACATGGTTTTAATCCCTCCTGTTTTTTCCCATTCTGTTTGCTGCAGCTATGGTGAGCGCAATACCTTATCCAGACTTGTGCTGCTTGGGGGCGACCTTCTCCGCCGGTGGTGCTGGCCGGGTTCTGGTGTGGTGTTTTTGGGTCTGGTCCTGTGGCATGGGGGTCGCAGGGCCGTCCCATGGCCCCCGTTCCCTGGCTGTGCACGCCTGCGGGGTTGGTGGCCACTGACTGGCACGGTGTGGACTTAGTGTAGGGACCCATGTGTATCAGATACCGGCACGAGGTACATGGGGCAGTATGGCTTGATCAATTCATACACAAAATTCTGATGTGTTTTTTATTTAGCCAAGCGGCACTAGTATCAGCCATAGGTGTGAGGTGCAGCACTCTGTTTCTTCCCTGAACCGCATTTTGTTTCTCTCTTTTCTCCGTGTTTTGCACTCCTCCTGGTGAGACCCACATGACCGCAATTAGCAGGAGACACCTGAGTGCACATGGTTTTAATCCCTCCTGTTTTTTCCCATTCTGTTTGCTGCAGCTATGGTGAGCGCAATACCTTATCCAGACTTGTGCTGCTTGGGGGCGACCTTCTCCGTCGGTGGTGCTGGCCGGGTTCTGGTGTGGTGTTTTTGGGTCTGGTCCTGTGGCATGGGGGTCGCAGGGCCGTCCCATGGCCCCCGTTCCCTGGCTGTGCACGCCTGCGGGGTTGGTGGCCACTGACTGGCACGGTGTGGACTTAGTGTAGGGACCCATGTGTATCAGATACCGGCACGAGGTACATGGGGCACTATGGCTTGATCAATTCATACACAAAATTCTGATGTGTTTTTTATTTAGCCAAGCGGCACTAGTATCAGCCATAGGTGTGAGGTGCAGCACTCTGTTTCTTCCCTGAACCGCATTTTGTTTCTCTCTTTTCTCCGTGTTTTGCACTCCTCCTGGTGAGACCCACATGACCGCAATTAGCAGGAGACACCTGAGTGCACATGGTTTTAATCCCTCCTGTTTTTTCCCATTCTGTTTGCTGCAGCTATGGTGAGCGCAATACCTTATCCAGACTTGTGCTGCTTGGGGGCGACCTTCTCCGCCGGTGGTGCTGGCCGGGTTCTGGTGTGGTGTTTTTGGGTCTGGTCCTGTGGCATGGGGGTCGCAGGGCCGTCCCATGGCCCCCGTTCCCTGGCTGTGCACGCCTGCGGGGTTGGTGGCCACTGACTGGCACGGTGTGGACTTAGTGTAGGGACCCATGTGTATCAGATACCGGCACGAGGTACATGGGGCAGTATGGCTTGATCAATTCATACACAAAATTCTGATGTGTTTTTTATTTAGCCAAGCGGCACTAGTATCAGCCATAGGTGTGAGGTGCAGCACTCTGTTTCTTCCCTGAACCGCACTGTATGAGGGATGTATAGGGGGATACACACTGTATGGGGGGATGTATAGGGGGGATACACACACTGTATGGGGGATGTATAGGGGGGATACACACACTGTATGGGGGATGTATAGGGGGGATACACACTGTATAGGGGATGTATAAGGGGGGATACACACACTGTATGAGGGATGTATAGGGGGGATACACACACTGTATGGGGGATGTATAGGGGGGGATACACACTGTATGAGGGATGTATAGGGGGGATACACACTGTATGGGGATGTATAGGGGGGATACACACTGTATGGGGATGTATAGGGGGGATACACACTGTATAGGGGGGATACACACTGTATGGGGGATGTATAGGGGGGATACACACGGTATGGGGGATGTATAGGGGGATACACACTGTATGGGGATGTATAGGGGGGATACACACTATGGGGATGTATAGGGGGGATACACACTATGGGGATGTATAGGGGGGATACACACTGTATGGGGGATGTATAGGGGGGATACACACTGTATGGGGGATGTATAGGGGGGATACACACTGTATGGGGGATGTATAGGGGGGATACACACTGTATGGGGGATGTATAGGGGGGATACACACTGTATGGGGGATGTATAGGGGGGATACACACTGTATGGGGGATGTATAGGGGGGAAACACACACTGTATGGGGGATGTATAGGGGGGAAACACACACTGTATGGGGATGTATAGGGGGGATACACACACTGTATGGGGGATGTATAGGGGGGATACACTGTATGAGGGATGTATAGGGGGGATACACTGTATGAGGGATGTATAGGGGGGATACACACACACTGTATGGGGGATGTATAGGGGGGATACACACACACTGTATGGGGGATGTATAGGGGGAGATACACACACTGTATGAGGGATGTATAGGGGGATACACACACACTGTATGGGGGATGTATAGGGGGATACACACTGTATGAGGGATGTATAGGGGGGATACACACTGTATGAGGGATACACACACACTGTATGGGGGATGTATAGGGGGGGATACACACTGTATGGGGGATGTATAGGGGGGGATACACACTGTATGGGGGATGTATAGGGGGGGGATACACACTGTATGGGGGATGTATAGGGGGGATACACACTGTATGGGGGATGTATAGGGGGGATACACACTGTATGGGGGATGTATAGGGGGGATACACACTGTATGGGGGATGTATAGGGGGGATACACACTGTATGAGGGATGTATAGGGGGGGTACACACTGTATGGGGATTTATAGGGGGGATACACACTGTATGGGGGATGTATAGGGGGGATACACACACTGTATGGGGATTTATAGGGGGGATACACACTGTATGGGGATGTATAGGGGGATACACACAGTGTATGGGGGATGTATAGGGGGGATACACACTGTATGGGGGATGTATAGGGGGGGATACACACTGTATGGGGGATGGATAGGGGGGGATACACACACTGTATGGTGGATGTATAGGGGGGATACATAGGGGGATACACACTGTATGGGGGGAGTGTAACCGGATGGGTTCATTTCAGAAAATTAAAGTGTCTTATTGATGTAATGAGAAGGAATGTATTATTTTAATGTCTTGTGTGTGTATATATATATATATATATATATATATATATATATATATATTTGTATGGCTATGTGTGTAGAAGTCATTGTAGTTGTGTGTGTGTATGTATACTGTCACACCTATGTCAACTGTCCAGCCATATAACTTCACAATAGTGTAAACATTGGAGGATACAGTTGTTTGTTGCTATTGTTGTATGGCTGAAAGAACCTTGTAGCTGTAATTGTAAAACTGGGTCCCCATTGTGCTTGGTAAATATGTACAAGGCCGGAGAAACATCATATAACTTCCATTCATGGTCATCAGTGGTCTACATAGACATAGAAGCACATCCCCCCCACCCAAACTTACTATAAAGGTCGGGGGTATGTAGCTTCTAGTCAGCCTCAGCTGGGACCATGGATGGAAGGTGCCCAGCACCCTGGAGGTCATCGAGGGAAATGGGTGTATATTAGACCATAATATACAAAGGGGCTCCCCATTTCATTGTGGATGAAGCAACTATGCACCTGTACCATCTGTAACTACAGCTAAGTATGGTTTTCTGTATTAAATACCTTATTTTTCTATAAATCTGTGTGGTTATGGCCTTCTCCGACTATTATCAAAAAGAAACCGGTTACATAATGGTGTCAGAAGTGGGATAATAGTCATAGAATTGCTATAACTGTGTAATAGGATATAATGTATGTGTTAGCTGAGATGTGTAGTTGTGGGGTAGATGACAAAGCGAGTCCAGTCCCCTGGTGGGTGTGTAGTTCGCGACCCTGGGCACCCAGCACTCGAGGTGGTGACACCATTTCAGCTGACAGTCCCCAGTTGGCTGGTGGTGCCTTGTTATGTCTCTTGAATGGCAGAAGACGGCAGCAGATGTGGGATGGATCTGTCTGCTGGTGCGAATTGAGAGAGACATACAAGAAAAAGAAGTGAAGCAAGTGGCTTCATGGATGTGGAGATTGTAGGGTGGGAGCAGCTCCTCACCAGGTTCTGGCCAATGAGTGGTCGCAGTGTGTTGGTTTATAGGTTTGAAGTAACTCATGAGTTAAGTGTTTGAGAGATGTGAAACCTGTAGTAATGTGTTTGCAAAGAGTATGAGTAGAAGTTGTGTGTTATTGGCAGGTAAGAATGGATGTTATTGTTTTACCGGTGTTGGAACGATTAATGTGTAGAAGGTGACAGTGTGATAGTGAGAAGTGTAACTTCCAGCCATAAATGACGGCTTGTATATGTTTTTATAATGACGTTGTATGTGTTTTTACACTGCAGAAAAGTTTCTCTCTGTACCTGGGAGAGCAGAGTGAGAAGCAGCTTGTCAGTAAGAAAACAATAGAAGGTGCGGAGCTCACAGGAGGTTTAATCTCATAGTAATTGATAAATGACAATATGTAGCTCTGCTGCGGCAGGAAGGTTTTCTTTTTGTGACTTCTCTGGAAAGATTAGTTGAGGACTCTCTGTTTGTCATTTGAAGATTTTGTGTCTGAGAGCTATAAACGTAATCTCTGTGCAAAGTGTTGTCCTCTGTCCATTGTTTTAGTGTTTGTGGACCAGTCAGATAGACGATAATCTGATGACTTCATGGGATTATGTAATCTATGATATAACTAATATGTCTGGGTTTTATTTGCAGGTTCTTGAAGGAGTATTGCTATACAGTATATAGTATGTGTATAACTTGTAATATAATGGATCCATTTAAATTGGTAAATGTAAATTGGGGTATAGAAAGAGAAAAATCCACGTGGTGATATTGATTACACCTTATAAGATTGGAAAAATAACCATGAGTTTTGTTTATTTCCACAGCTGGAGGAAAGTTTTGCCCTAATGAAAAGTTTTGTTTTTTCACAGTTTGGCAGGAAGGACGGACACCGAGAACTTCAACTGTGTGAAAATGCCATCAATTGTCCATTTATATTTTAGGATTTGCACATGAAAGAGACATTTTTTGATATGGTTAACCACAATTTTGTAGGCATTTCATGAAGCTTTTTAATTTTTTTTTTTTATTTTAAAGGAGCTCCTTGTTTTGTTTTATTTTTAACATTTCTTTTGTGTGAATTATATGTTATGAATGAATGGGCCCATGTGTGTTTTATGTTTGTACATGTCTGTATTGTTATATGTTTTGTCTGTCTTGTGATACCACAAGAAGGTTAGTAGGCTTTTATGGTCCCAAGGTTGCAGACGACTGACCTGAAGTATGACAGTACAAAGCCCTGGACTAAGGGGGTGGTGACAAATGACATAGAAAGGTGGGAGGAGAAAGGGAGAGTGACAGCTCCTTATGTTTGGAAATACCAGCCCTTTGTCCCTCCTAAAGACCTCATTGTCACTTGAAACCCTGAGAGGGAAATAAGATTGAGAAGTCTGAATTGTCTTCAGATGCCCACTTGGTGCTATATAAGTGGTGTATCTGAATGCTGAATTGAATATATTTCACTGAAATTGGTTTTGGGATAAAAATTAATCAATATTGAAGTAATAAACTGAATGAGTTCAGAACGTTCAAGATTGTTTACAAAGAAAACAATAAGGGTGGGTGAATTGTGTTGGGAAAATGCAAATATGTATGGGTAACCATTACTGAGAAAATGCCTGCATTGGATATAGCTATATATGTATGTGTGTATATATATCTCCAATACAGGATGATGGGTTTGCTTTACATGGGATGCATATTAAAGGATATGTGTGTATACTCTTGATTTGTTTATTCATCCAATAGACTGAAGTCATATACTATATGTTTAGTTTGTATGCTTGAAATTTAAGAATGTTGTTTGACGATAAACATGTTGGTAATGGGATTAGGTAGATCGCCATTGTTACATGTCCTTGCTATCAACACAAACACTTTCCTGGGCAGAGATTTGATTTGTTGTTTTTTTTACCTAAGAAAGACATTTGGATTTTTATTTTTAAGTTCTCCATTTGATGAAGGAATGAGTGACCACCATGAAAAGGCACAGGACTTTATACAGAGTTTACAGAGACTTCGCAAATGACCTTCTGTTCTCATGTGACTGAGTCTAAAGCCACCATGTTTCCTATCTGCTGTGGATTTGTTGATTCATTCCTATTTGGATATTGATCCCTCTTAAAACTCAGCAAGTGCTGAGAGCCTGAAGAGCTGACATCCCGAGATCTTTAGTGTCTTCAAAGGTGCCAAGATGATGCACAAGTGCAGGAAGACCATGTACCTGGAACAACACTGCTAAAGGGGCTCTACAGTCTGCACCTCCAGCCATACCTGCACCCCGACCCATCACCAGAGATACAGAGGGGCTCTACAGCCTGCACCTCCAGCCATACCTGCACCTCCCCCGACCCATCACCAGAGGTACAGAGGGGCTCTACAGCCTGCACCTCCAGCCATACCTGCAACCCCCTGATCCATCACCAGAGATACATAGGGGAGGGGAGGAATGAGACAGACTTCTGAACATGTAAAGAGTGGGGGCAGATGCCTACTGAGGGTCTGTCCTTTGGTCAACCATGGAAGCAGTGACGTTACCTGAGCAATAGGCCCCTGTGGCGAGGGCACAATAATCCCCTTGCTTCCCTGCACCAGAGATTCAGGTCTAAGAAGACCAGAAGAAAGAAAATTCCCACCAGAATGGATATTGTATTTTGTATTACTGGACATTTGATTTTTCTTTTTTGGTTTTAAGCCTCAGCTGTGACCGCACCGGTTTCTGTTTGTAGCAACCGACCAATGTAAGAGAAAATAGGAAGTGAGCAATCACATGGTTAAATGAGGATGATATCAGAAGAATGTGTAAATGGCGTCACAAATAATGTTTTGTAACTTCCTTACATCACATCAATAAGACAAGGGGTGGAGTGTAACCGGATGGGTTCATTTCAGAAAATTAAAGTGTCTTATTGATGTAATGAGAAGGAATGTATTATTTTAATGTCTTGTGTGTGTATATATATATATATATATATATATATATATATATATATATATATTTGTATGGCTATGTGTGTAGAAGTCATTGTAGTTGTGTGTGTGTATGTATACTGTCACACCTATGTCAACTGTCCGGCCATATAACTTCACAATAGTGTAAACATTGGAGGATACAGTTGTTTGTTGCTATTGTTGTATGGCTGAAAGAACCTTGTAGCTGTAATTGTAAGACTGGGTCCCCATTGTGCTTGGTAAATATGTATAAGGCCGGAGAAACATCAGATAACTTCCATTCATGGTCATCAGTGGTCTACATAGACATACAAGCACATCACCCCCACCCAAACTTACTATAAAGGTCAGGGGTATGTAGCTTCTAGTCAGCCTCAGCTGGGACCATGGATGGAAGGTGCCCAGCACCCTGGAGGTCATCGAGGGAAATGGGCGTATATTAGACCATAATATACAAAGGGGCTCCCCATCTCATTGTGGATGAAGCAACTATGCACCTGTACCATCTGTAACTACAGCTAAGTATGGTTTTCTGTATTAAATACCTTATTTTTCTATAAATCTGTGTGGTTATGGCCTTCTCCGACTATTATCAAAAAGAAACCGGTTACAGGGAGATACACACACTGTATGGGGGATGTATAGGGGGGATACACACTATATGGGGGATGTATAGGGGGATACACACTGTATGGGGGATGTATAGGGGGAGATACACACACTGTATGGTGGATGTATAGGGGGGATACACACACTGTATGGGGGATGTATAGGGGGGATACACACACTGTATGGGGGATGTATAGGGGGGATACACACACTGTATGGGGGATGTATAGGGGGGATACACACTGTATGAGGGATGTATAGGGGGGATACACACACTGTATGGGGATTTATAGGGGGGATACACACTGTATGGGGATGTAAAGGGGGGATACACACTGTATGGGGATGTATAGGGGGGATACACACTGTATGGGGATGTATAGGGGGGATACACACTGTATGGGGGATGTATAGGGGGGATACACACTGTATGGGGGATGTATAGGGGGGATACACACTGTATGGGGATGTATAGGGGGGATACACACTGTATGGGGATGTATAGGGGGGATACACACTGTATGGGGATGTATAGGGGGGATACACACTGTATGGGGATGTATAGGGGGGATACACACTGTATGGGGATGTATAGGGGGGATACACACTGTATGGGGATGTATAGGGGGGATACACACTGTATGGGGATGTATAGGGGGGATACACACTGTATGGGGATGTATAGGGGGGATACACACTGTATGGGGATGTATAGGGGGGATACACACTGTATGGGGGATGTATAGGGGGGATACACACACTGTATGGGGATGTATAGGGGGGGATGTATAGGGGGGATACACACTGTATGGGGATGTATAGGGGGGATACACACTGTATGGGGATGTATGGGGGGGATACACACACTCTATGGGGATGTATAGGGGGGATACACACTGTATGGGGGGGATGTATGGGGGGATACACACTGTATGAGGGATACACACACTCTATGGGGATGTATAGGGGGGATACACACACTGTATGGGGGATGTATAGGGGGGATACACACTGTATGGGGGATGGATAGGGGGGATACACACTAGGGGGGATACACACACACTGTATGGGGGATGTATAGGGGGGATACACACACTGTATGAGGGATACACACTATATGGGGATGTATAGGGGGGATACACACACTGTATGGTGGATGTATAGGGGGGATACACACTGTATGGGGGATGTATAGGGGGGATACACACTGTATGGGGGATGTATAGGGGGAGATACACACTGTATGGGGGATGTATGGGGGAGATACACACTGTATGGGGGATGTATGGGGGAGATACACACTGTATGGGGGATGTATAGGGGGGATACACACACTGTATGGGGGATGTATAGGGGGGATACACACTGTATGGGGGATGTATGGGGGAGATACACACTGTATGGGGATGTATAGGGGGGATACACACTGTATGGGGGATGTATGGGGGAGATACACACTGTATGGGGGATGTATAGGGGGGATACACACACTGTATGGGGGATGTATAGGGGGGGATACACACACTGTATGGGGGATGTATAGGGGGGGATACACACACTGTATGGGGGATGTATAGGGGGGGATACACACACTGTATGGGGGATGTATAGGGGGGATACACACACTGTATGGGCGATGTATAGGGGGATACACACTGTATGGGGGATGTATAGGGGGGATACACACTGTATGGGGGATGTATAGGGGGGGATACACACACTGTATGGGGGATGTATAGGGGGATGTATAGGGGGGATACACACTGTATGGGGGATGTATAGGGGGGATACACACACTATATAGGGGATGTATAGGGGGGGATACATACTGTATGGGGGATGTATAGGGGGGATACACACTGTATGGGGATGTATAGGGGGGATACACACTGTATGGGGGATGTATAGGGGGGATACACACTGTATGGGGGATGTATAGGGGGGATACACACTGTATGGGGGATGTATAGGGGGGATACACACTGTATGGGGGATGTATAGGGGGGATACACACTGTAGGGGGGATGTATAGGGGGGATACACACTGTATGGGGGATGTATAGGGGGGATACACACTGTATGGGGATGTATAGGGGGGATACACACTATGGGGGATGTATAGGGGGATACACACTGTATGGGGGATGTATAGGGGGATACACACTGTATGGGGATGTATGGGGGGGATACACACTGTATGGGGGGATGTATATGGGGGGATACACACACTGTATGGGGGATGTATAGGGGGGGATACACACACTGTATGGGGATGTATAGGGGGGTACACACTGTATGGGGGATACACACTGTATGGGGGATGTATAGGGGGGATACACACTGTATGGGGATGTATGGGGGGGATACACACCGTATGGGGGGATGTATATGGGGGGATACACACACTGTATGGGGGATGTATAGGGGGATACACACACTGTATGGGGGGATGTATATGGGGGGATACACACACTGTATGGGGATGTATAGGGGGGGATACACACACTGTATGGGGATGTATAGGGGGGTACACACTATATGGGGGATGTATATGGGGGGATACACACTGTATGGGGATGTATAGGGGGGGATACACACTGTATGGGGGATGTATAGGGGGGATACACACACTGTATGGGGGATGGATAGGGGGGGATACACACTGTATGGGGATGTATAGGGGGGGATACACACTGTATGGGGATGTATAGGGGGGGATACACACTGTATGGGGGATGTATAGGGGGGATACACACACTATGGGGGATACACACTGCACGGGGTCTCCTACCTATGTTGGCAGGGAATGGGATCTCGTGCACGGCTGGGTCCAGGTTGATGACGTAAGGGGGGCAGCTCTTCCCGTGTAGATATGACGTCAATCTCTATAGAAGAAGACGTCAGAGATGAGCGAACAGGCAGCGGTCCTGGAGAACAACTAGTCCCAGCACACCCCATCACCTGCACGAACGTCGTCTTCCCGGAGCCGGCCATCCCCAGCACGATCATACACAGCGGGGCCGGTCCCCTGTCACTGTCACCGCCGCCAGCCTCCGCCATGATGCCGGGTCCTCCACCATAGAGAACAGTACAGAGCAGCCGCCGCCGCGTCACCAAGGAGACCGCCCGCCCCGCCTCCTCCTATTGGATACAGGATCTCCTTAGGCCCGCCTCCTATCAATAACTTTATCAGCAACGCCTGGAGATGACAACGTGAGCAAGCGCGGGCAGCGATCACGTGATGTGTCCTGGATGTCTGTGGGCTCTTGGTTAGTGAAATACCTGATGAACATCACGTGATTATTAATGAAGGGGAGAGATGTATTAGTTTCTCACTATAGGGGATACATTGTAGCATCTTCAGTAGTGAAAACACTAGAATGTATCCTCTCCTTTGAATGTATCCTCTCCTCTGAGTTTCTCACTGCAGGGTATACATCCTAGCATGTTTAGGGCTGTGTTCACACATAGTATTTCGGTCATTCTTTCTTCAACCAAAACCGAGTGCTGTGTTTTATGTGTGAACATAGCCTAGTAATGTAAAGTCCATCGAGTATCCTCTCCTCTGAGAGGGCATACAATTCTAGAATGTTTAGTACTGAAATGTCTGGAGTGTATCCTCTCCTCCAAGAGGGCATCTCCACCAGGTGTATCCTCTCCTCCAAGAGGGCATCTCCACCAGGTGTATCCTCTCCTCTGAGAGGGCATGTCCACTAGTATGTATCCTCTCCTCTGAGCGTATCCTCTCCTCTGAGCGGGTCATATTACACAGCATGATTAAGAGGTGAAAGCGAGCGGCGATGTGTTAGGTCAGTGCTCGCTTCCCCTTTGTTCCCCGCTCGTTCTCTGTGTTATTACACACACACAGACAGTGACAGGGGGAACTGCGGGCAGCTGCGGGAGGGGCAGCCCAAAAAATCCTTAGATTGTTCAAGCTGCCCATTGTAGACAGCAGCACTATCGTGATCTGGATTACTCGACCAGTTTGAAGACCACAATCAGCTGATAACACGGATTATTACACCAAATGATTATCAGACAGAACGGCCAGGAAACCTTTGGTGTAATACACCATTGTCTGTACAAGGACCAGGACTGGTGTGTGGGGTCTGTATACAGGGGAGAGGACTGGTGTGTGTGGGGTCTGTATACAGGGGGAGAGGACTGGTGTGTGGGGTCTGTATACAGGGGGAGAGGACTGGTGTGTGGGGTCTGTATACAGGGGAGAGGACTGGTGTGTGTGGGGTCTGTATACAGGGGAGAGGACTGGTGTGTGGGGTCTGTATACAGGGGAGAGGACTGGTGTGTGTGGGGTCTGTATACAGGGGGAGAGGACTGGTGTGTGTGGGGTCTGTATACAGGGGGAGAGGACTGGTGTGTGTGGGGTCTGTATACAGGGGGAGAGGACTGGTGTGTGTGGGGTCTGTATACAGGGGAAAGGACTGGTGTGTGTGGGGTCTGTATACAGGGGGAGAGGACTGGTGTGTGTGGGGTCTGCATACAGGGGGAGAGGACTGGTGTGTGGTCTGTATACAGGGGAGAGGACCGGTGTGTGGGGTCTGTATACAGGGGAGAGGACTGGTGTGTGGGGGGTCTGTATACAGGGGGAGAGGACTGGTGTATGGGGTCTGTATACAGGGGAGAGGACTGGTGTGTGGGGTCTGTATACAGGGGGAGAGGACTGGTGTGTGGGGTCTGTATACAGGGGGAGAGGACTGGTGTGTGGGGTCTGTATACAGGGGGAGAGGACTGGTGTATGGGGTCTGTATACAGGGGAGAGGACTGGTGTATGGGGTCTGTATACAGGGGAGAGGACTGGTGTCTGTATACAGACGCCACACCCCAGTCCTCTCCCCCTGTATACAGACCCCGCATACACCCCAGTCCTCTCCCCCTGTATACAGACCCCCCCCCCCACACACACCAGTCCTCTCCCCTGTATACAGACCCCACACACACCAGTCCTCACCCCTGTATACAGACCCCCCACACACACCAGTCCTCTCCCCTGTATACAGACCCCACACACACCAGTCCTCACCCCTGTATACAGACCACACACCAGTCCTCTCCCCCTGTATACAGACCACACACCAGTCCTCTCCCCCTGTATACAGGGGGAGAGGACTGGTGTATGGGGTCTGTATACAGGGGAGAGGACTGGTGTGTGGGGTCTGTATACAGGGGGAGAGGACTGGTGTGTGGGGTCTGTATACAGGGGGAGAGGACTGGTGTGTGGGGTCTGTATACAGGGGGAGAGGACTGGTGTGTGGGGTCTGTATACAGGGGGAGAGGACTGGTGTGTGGGGTCTGTATACAGGGGGGAGGACTGGTGTGTGTGGGGTCTGTATACAGGGAGAGAGGACTGGTGTGTGGGGTCTGTATACAGGGGGAGAGGACTGGTGTGTGTGGGGTCTGTATACAGGGAGAGAGGACTGGTGTGTGGGGTCTGTATACAGGGGGAGAGGACTGGTGTGTGGGGGGGGCTGTATACAGGGGGAGAGGACTGGTGTGTGGGGGGGTATGTATACAGGGGGAGAGGACTGGTGTGTGGGGTCTGTATACAGGGGAGAGGACTGGGGTGTGGGGTCTGTATACAGAGGGAGAGGACTGGTGTGTGGGGTCTGTATACAGGGGGAGAGGACTGGTGTGTGGGGTCTGTATACAGGGGGAGAGGACTGGTGTGTGGTCTGTATACAGGGGGAGAGGACTGGTGTATGGGGTCTGTATACAGGGGAGAGGACTGGTGTATGGGGTCTGTATACAGGGGAGAGGACTGGTGTGTGTGGGGGGTCTGTATACAGGGGTGAGGACTGGTGTGTGTGGGGTCTGTATACAGGGGAGAGGACTGGTGTGTGTGGGGGGGGGTCTGTATACAGGGGGAGAGGACTGGGGTGTATGCGGGGTCTGTATACAGGGGGAGAGGACTGGGGTGTGGCGTCTGTATACAGACACCAGTCCTCTCCCCTGTATACAGACCCCACACACAGGGCCGTTTTAATACATTGGTGGGCCCAGTGCACAGCCCTCAAGAGTGGGCCCCCCCCTTACCTTTCTGCACATTGTATAATGTACTGAATTTGCCCCCACACTGTATCAGGAGCCCCAATACATACAGTAGTTACCTTATAACACTATTTCCACCATTCAGTGATTACATATTACATAAAAACTGCACTAAACAAAACAGAAAGATATCACCAATGATACCATTACATAATACCGCCACACCATGACCCCTATCAGTACAACCCTATAACAGAGTGCAGTTACATCCAGTGACTCACCGGAGGCGTCTTCTCCGATCAGAGTCTGTCACCTTTTCTTTCTCTCTCCATCCAGCCTGGGCCACCTTGAAGTCTTCTCCTGGCTGTGAATCTTCTCTCCAGAATCTGCCAGACAAATATTTTAGGCTCCAACACATACAGTAGTTAGGTCCCTTGTACCCCTATACAGTAGTTACACCCCTCTGTACCCCTACATAGTTACACCCCTCTGTGCCTCCATAGTTTTAAGGTGTCCCTGTAGTATATAGACCCTCATGTGCTCCTCCAGTTATATACAGCCCTCCTGTGCGCTCCCCCATTAGTATATAGCCCCCCTGTGCACTCTCCCCAGTAGTATATAGCCCCCTGTGCTCACCCACAATAGTATATAGCCCCCCTGTGCTCTCCCCCAATAGTATATAGCCCCCCTATGCTCTCCCACAATAGTATATAGCCCCCCTGTGCTCTCCCACAATAGTATATAGCCCCCCTGTGCTCTCCCACAATAGTATATAGCCCCCTGTGCTCTCCCCCAATAGTATATAGCCCCCCTGTGCTCTCCCACAATAGTATATAGCCCCCCTGTGCTCTCCCCCAATAGTATATAGCCCCCCTGTGCTCCCCCTCAATAGTATATAGCCCCCCTGTGCTCTCCATAATATATAGCCCCCTGTGCTCTCCCCCATAGTATATAGACCCCTGTGCTCCCCAATAGTATATAGCTCCCCTGTGCTCCCCAATAGTATATAGCCCCTGTGCTCCCCAATAGTATATAGCTAACCTGTGCTCCCCAATAGTATATAACCCCCTGTGCTCCCCCATAGTATATAGCCCCCTGTGCTCCCCCATAGTATATAGCCCCCTGTGCTCCCCAGTAGTATATAGCCCCCTGTGCTCCCCATAGTATATAGCTCCCCTGTGCTCCCCCATAGTATATAGCTCCCCTGTGCTCCCCCATAGTATATAGCCCCCTGTGCTCCCCCAAAGTATATAGCTCCCCTGTGCTCCCCCATAGTATATAGCTCCCCTGTGCTCCCCAATAGTATATAGCCCCCTGTGCTTCCCCATAGTATATAGCTCCCCCTCCCATATAACATTGAAAAAAACAAACACTGTTACTCACCTAGGTCCACGCGTTCCTCTTCTCTTCCCTCCTGTGGCCGCACTTCCTGCGGTCACAAGAGGCTGCACTCCCCTTACCCTCGCGCCGACGCTCCAGTGACGTCGGGCGCTAGAGGGAGAGCTCGGCCTCTTGTGACTGCAGGAAGTGCGGCCACAAGAGTGAGTGACTGACAGGGAGGGAGCCAATGGCTCTCTCTCTGTCAGTGTCGCTGCTGCTGCAGCGCTGAAGCGCCGCAGCAGCAGCGGACGGGGGCAGCGGCGGACGGGGGGGCCCTGCAGGGGGCGCCATGGAGGGGTAAGTAGATTACCCATCCATGGCGCTCCCCCCTGACAGGCTGGTGGCCGGAGCCCTGTGCGACCGCATTGGTCGCACATAGCAACGGCCGGCCTGCTCGGGGGGGCCCCTTTAACCAGTGGGCCCGGTGCACGTGCACCATGTGCCCTCTGGTTAAAGCGGCCCTGCCCACACACCAGTCCTCTCCCCTGTATACAGACCCCCCCACACACCAGTCCTCTCCCCTGTATACAGACCCCCCCACACACCAGTCCTCCCCCCCCCACACCAGTCCTCTCCCCTGTATACAGACCCCCCCACACACCAGTCCTCTCCCCTGTATACAGACCCCCCCACACACCAGTCCTCCCCCCCCACACACCAGTCCTCTCCCCTGTATACAGACCCCCCACACACCAGTCCTCTCCCCTGTATACAGACCCCACACACCAGTCCTCTCCCTGTATACAGACCCCACACACCAGTCCTCTCCCCTGTATACAGACCCCACACACCAGTCCTCTCCCCTGTATACAGACCCCACACACCAGTCCTCTCCCCTGTATACAGACCCCATACACCAGTCCTCTCCCCCTGTATACAGACCCCACACACCAGTCCTCTCCCCCTGTATACAGACCCCCCACACACCAGTCCTCTCCCCTGTATACAGACCCCCCACACACCAGTCCTCTCCCCTGTATACAGACCCCACACACCAGTCCTTTCCCTTGTATACAGACCACACACACCAGTCCTCTCCCCCTGTATACAGACCCCACACACCAGTCCTCTCCCCCTGTATACAGACCCCACACACCAGTCCTCTCCCCCTGTATACAGACCCCACACCAGTCCTCTACCCCTGTATACAGACCCCCCACACACCAGTCCTCTCCCCCTGTATACAGACCCCACACACACCAGTCCTCTCCCCTGTATACAGACCCCCCACACACCAGTCCTCTCCCCTTTATACAGACCCCACACACACCAGTCCTCTCCCCTGTATACAGACCCCACACACCAGTCCTCTCCCTCTGTATACAGACCCCACACACCAGTCCTCTCCCCCTGTATACAGACTACCCACACCAGTCCTCTCCCCCTGTATACAGACCCCCCACACACCAGTCCTCTCCCCTGTATACAGACCCCCCACACACCAGTCCTTTCCCCCTGTGTACAGACCCCACACACCAGTCCTCTCCCCTGTATACAGACCCCACACACACCAGTCCTCTCCCCCTGTATACAGACCCCACACACACCAGTCCTTTCCCCTGTATACAGACCCCACACACACCAGTCCTCTCCCCTGTATACAGACCCCACACACCAGTCCTGGTCCTTGTACAGACAATGGTGTATTACACCAAAGGTTTCCTGGCCGTTCCGTCTGATAATCATTTGGTGTAATAATCCGTGTTATCAGCTGATTGTGGTCTTCAAACTGGTCGAGTAATCCAGATCACGATAGTGCTGCTGTCTACAATGGGCAGCTTGAACAATCTAAGGATTTTTTGTGCTGCCCCTCCCGCAGCTGCCCGCAGTTCCCCCTGTCACTGTCTGTGTGTGTGTAATAACACAGAGAACGAGCGGGGAACAAAGGGGAAGCGAGCACTGACCTAACACATCGCCGCTCGCTTTCACCTCTTAATCATGCTGTGTAATATGACCCGCTCAGAGGAGAGGATACGCTCAGAGGAGAGGATACATACTAGACTGTATACCCTGCAGTGAGAAAAGAGAACATTCTAGACCAGAGGTGTCAGACTCAGATCCTCCAGCAGTTGCAGAACTACAATTCCCACCATGTCTGGACAAGTAAGGCATGATGGGAAATGTAGTTTGTAACAGCCGAGGGACGAAGTCTGACACCTGTGGTCTAGACCTTTCAAAACTGCACTTGCTAGAATGTATGCCCTCTCAGAGGAGAGGATACACCTGGTGGAGATGCCCTCTCAGAGGAGAGGATACACCTGGTGGAGATGCCCTCTCAGAGGAGAGGATACACCTGGTGGAGATGCCCTCTCAGAGGAGAGGATACACCTGGTGGAGATGCCCTCTCAGAGGAGAGGATACACCTGGTGGAGATGCCCTCTCGGAGGAGAGGATACACCTGGTGGAGATGCCCTCTCGGAGGAGAGGATACACCTGGTGGAGATGCCCTCTCGGAGGAGAGGATACACCTGGTGGAGATGCCCTCTCGGAGGAGAGGATACACCTGGTGGAGATGCCCTCTCGGAGGAGAGGATACACCTGGTGGAGATGCCCTCTCGGAGGAGAGGATACACCTGGTGGAGATGCCCTCTCGGAGGAGAGGATACACCTGGTGGAGATGCCCTCTCGGAGGAGAGGATACACCTGGTGGAGATGCCCTCTCGGAGGAGAGGATACACCTGGTGGAGATGCCCTCTCGGAGGAGAGGATACACCTGGTGGAGATGCCCTCTCGGAGGGGAGGATACACCTGGTGGAGATGCCCTCTCGGAGGAGAAGGATACACCTGGTGGAGATGCCCTCTCGGAGGAGAGGATACACCTGGTGGAGATGCCCTCTCGGAGGAGAGGATACACCTGGTGGAGATGCCCTCTCGGAGGAGAGGATACACCTGGTGGAGATGCCCTCTCGGAGGAGAGGATACACCTGGTGGAGATGCCCTCTCGGAGGAGAGGATACACCTGGTGGAGATGTCCTCTCGGAGGAGAGGATACACCTGGTGGAGATGCCCTCTCGGAGGAGAGGATACACCTGGTGGAGATGCCCTCTCGGAGGAGAGGATACACCTGGTGGAGATGCCCTCTCGGAGGAGAGGATACACCTGGTGGAGATGCCCTCTCGGAGGAGAGGATACACCTGGTGGAGATGCCCTCTCGGAGGAGAGGATACACCTGGTGGAGATGCCCTCTCGGAGGAGAGGATACACCTGGTGGAGATGCCCTCTCGGAGGAGAGGATACACCTGGTGGAGATGCCCTCTCGGAGGAGAGGATACAGCTGGCGGAGATGCCGTCTCGGAGGAGAGGATACACCTGGCGGAGATGCCCTCTCAGAGGAGAGGATACACCTAGTGGAGATGCCCTCCAGGAGGAGAGGATACACCTGGTGGAGATGCCCTCTCGAAGGAGAGGATACACCTGGTGGAGATGCCCTCTTGGAGGAGAGGATACACTCCAGACATTTCAATACTAAACATTCTAGAATTGTATGCCCTCTCAGAGGAGAGGATACTCGATGGACTTTACATTACTAGGCTATGTTCACACATAAAACACAGCACTCGGTTTTGGTCGAAGAAAGAATGACCGAAATACTATGTGTGAACATAGCCCTAAACATGCTAGGATGTATACCCTGCAGTGAGAAACTCAGAGGAGAGGATACATTCTAGACACTTCAGTACTGAACATGCCAGAATGTATCCTCTCCTCTGAGTGTATCTCCTCCTCTGAGAGGGTATATATTCTAGACATTTCAATACTAAACATGCTAGAATGTATACCCTATAGTGAGAGACTCAGAGGAGAGGATAAACTCAAAGGAGAGGATACATTCTAGGCTCTACTGTTTCTGCACAGTGAATGCTGCAGCAGCTCAGTGCTTCCTACTTCCGGTCGAGGCCCCGCCCCTCCAGGTTACATCACACCTCAAAGGAGAGGATACATTCTAGCATCTACCAATGTATTATAGGGGTGTATAATATACATGATGAGAGATGTATTATAGGGGTGTATAATATACATGATGAGAGATGTATTATAGGGGTGTATAATATACATGAGGGGAGAGATGTATTATAGGGGTGTATAATATACATGAGGGGAGATGTATTATAGGGGTGTATAATATACATGAGGGGGAGATGTATAATATACATGAGGGGAGATGTATTATAGGGGTGTATAATATACATGAGGGGAGATGTATTATAGGGGTGTATAATATACATGAGGGGAGATGTATTATAGGGGTGTATAATATACATGAGGAGAGATGTATTATAGGGGTGTATAATATACATGAGGGGAGAGATGTATTATAGGGGTGTATAATATACATGAGGGGGAGATGTATTATAGGGGTGTATAATATACATGAGGGGAGATGTATTATAGGGGTGTATAATGTACATGAGGGGAGAGATGTATTATAGGGGTGTATAATATACATGAGGAGAGATGTATTATAGGGGTGTATAATATACATGAGGGGAGATGTATTATAGGGGTGTATAATATACATGAGGAGAGATGTATTATAGGGGTGTATAATATACATGAGGGGAGAGATGTATTATAGGGGTGTATAATATACATGAGGGGGGATGTATTATATGGGTGTATAATATACATGAGGAGAGATGTATTATAGGGGTGTACACTCACCAGCCATTTTATTAGGTACACCATGCTAGTAACGGGTTGAACCCCCTTTTGCCTTCAGAACTGCCCCAATTCTTGGTGGCATAGATACAACAAGGTGCTGGAAGCTTCCTCAGAGATTTTGGTCCATAGTGACATGATGGCATCACACAGTTGCCGCAGATTTGTCGGCTGCACATCCATGATGCCAATCTCCCGTTCCACCACATCCCAAAGATGCTCTATTGGATTGAGATCTGGGGACTGTGGAGGCCATTGGAGTACAGTGAACTCATTGTCATGTTCAAGAAACCAGTCTGAGATGATTCTAGCTTTATGACATGGCGCATTATCCTGCTGAAAGTAGCCATCAGATGTTGGGTCCATTGTGGTCATAAAGGGATGGACATGGTCAGCAACAATACTCAGGTAGGCTGTGGCGTTGCAACCATGCTCAATTGGTACCAAGGGGCCCAAAGAGTGCCAAGAAAATATTCCCCACACCATGACACCACCACCACCAGCCTGAACCGTTGATACAAGGCAGGATGGATCCATGCTTTCATGTTGTTGACGCCAAATTCTGACCCTACCATCCGAATGTCGCAGCAGAAATCGAGACTCATCAGACCAGGCAACGTTTTTTCCAATCTTCTACTGTCCAATTTCGATGAGCTTGTGCAAATTGTAGCCTCAGTTTCCTGTTCTTAGCTGAGCGGAGTGGCCCCCGGTGTGGTCTTCTGCTGCTGTAGCCCATCTGCCTCAAAGTTGGCCGTACTGTGCGTTCAGAGATGCTCTTCGGCCTACCTTGGGTGTAACGGTTGGCTATTTGAGTCACTGTTGCCTTTCTATCAGCTGGAACCAGTCTGCCCATTCTCCTCTGACCTCTGGCATCAACAAGGCATTTCCGCCCACAGAACTGCCGCTCACAGGATGGTTTTTCTTTTTCGGACCATTCTCTGTAAACCCTAGAGATGGTTGTGCGTGAAAATCCCAGTAGATCAGCAGTTTCTGAAATACTCAGACCAGCCCTTCTGGCACCAACAACCATGCCACGTTCAATGGCCTCAAATCACCTTTCTTCCCCATACTGATGCTCGGTTTGAACTGCAGGAGATTGTCTTGACCATGTCTACATGCCTAAATGCACTGAGTTGCCGCCATGTGATTGGCTGATTAGAAATTAAGTGGTAACGTGCAGTTGGACAGGTGTACCTAATAAAGTGGCCGGTGAGTGTATATCCTCCTAGGTTGGTCCTAGCTTCCTGTCTTCCTCCTAGGTTCTAGCATCCTGTCCTCCTCCTAGGTCCTAGCATCCTGTCCTCCTCCTAGGTTGGTCCTAGCATCCTGTCCTCCTCCTAGGTTGGTCCTAGCATCCTGTCCTCCTCCTAGGTTGGTCCTAGCATCCTGTCCTCCTCCTAGGTTGGTCCTAGCATCCTGTCCTCCTCCTAGGTTGGTCCTAGCATCCTGTCCTCCTCCTAGGTTGGTCCTAGCATCCTGTCCTCCTCCTAGGTTGGTCCTAGCATCCTGTCCTCCTCCTAGGTTGGTCCTAGCTTCCTGTCCTCCTCCTAGGTTGGTCCTAGCATCCTGTCCTCCTCCTAGGTTAGTCCTAGCTTCTTGTCCTCCTCCTAGGTCCTAGCATCCTGTCCTCCTCCTAGGTTGGTCCTAGCTTCTTGTCCTCCTCCTAGGTCTTAGCATCCTGTCCTCCTCCTAGGTTGGTCCTAGCTTCTTGTCCTCCTCCTAGGTCCTAGCATCCTGTCCTCCTCCTAGGTTCGTTCTAGCATCCTGTCCTCCTCCTAGGTTGGTCCTAGCTTCTTGTCCTCCTCCTAGGTCCTAGCATCCTGTCCTCCTCCTAGGTTGGTCCTAGCTTCTTGTCCTCCTCCTAGGTCCTAGCATCCTGTCCTCCTCCTAGGTTGGTCCTAGCTTCTTGTCCTCCTCCTAGGTTGGTCCTAGCTTCTTGTCCTCCTCCTAGGTCCTAGCATCCTGTCCTCCTCCTAGGTTGGTCCTAGCATCCTGTCCTCCTCCTAGGTTGGTCCTAGCTTCTTGTCCTCCTCCTAGGTCCTAGCATCCTGTCCTCCTCCTAGGTTGGTCCTAGCATCCTGTCCTCCTCCTAGGTTGGTCCTAGCATCCTGTCCTCCTCCTAGGTTGGTCCTAGCATCCTGTCCTCCTCCTAGGTTGGTCCTAGCATCCTGTCCTCCTACTAGGTTGGTCCTAGCTTCTTGTCCTCCTCCTAGGTCTGCAAAACAAGAGTCCGTGGAGCCTCAGTTACGAGTCTCAAAACACGGGATAGCCAGATATCTCTAGCCTGTTGCCAACGGGGTGCCTCCACGATGGGGAGAGCACCACACCACCCTGATAAATAACCCCTTAAGTCCCACTCGATTGAGAGTATTGGAACATAGACAGGGAAACAACAGGGTGGCCCCTTTTGTCAATGTCTAACTCAAGGTGCGAGTATTGCGATCATGACAAGGGCTTGCAAAGGCAGGCTTCCACCCACAGACAGCCGTTTCGGGGTTTTTGCCCCTCGTCAGTGTGGGGTAGGATTCTGGCTAGTTGGGGCAATGAAAAATCAACCAACAAAACACAGTAATCACTGAACTCAAGGAGAACAGCGAAAAAAATTCCAATGAAGTACTCAATCAAGAGTCTCCACTGATGCCCCCCAAAATTTAAATATGCAAACAAGAGTCCGTGGAGCCTCCTCCTAGGTACTAGCATCCTGTCCTCCTCCTAGGTTGATCCTAGCTTCTTGTCCTCCTCCTAGGTTGGTCCTAGCTTCTTGTCCTCCTCCTAGGTTGGTCCTAGCATCCTGTCCTCCTCCTAGGTTGGTCCTAGCATCCTGTCCTCCTCCTAGGTTGGTCCTAGCATCCTGTCCTCCACCTAGGTTGGTCCTAGCTTCTTGTCCCCCTCCTAGGTCCTAGCATCCTGTCCTCCTCCTAGGTTGGTCCTAGCATCCTGTCCTCCTCCTAGGTTGGTCCTAGCATCCTGTCCTCCTCCTAGGTTGGTCCTAGCATCCTGTCCTCCTCCTAGGTTGGTCCTAGCATCCTGTCCTCCTCCTAGGTTGGTCCTAGCATCCTGTCCTCCTCCTAGGTTGGTCCTAGCTTCTTGTCCTCCTCCTAGGTAGGTCCTAGCATCCTGTCCTCCTCCTAGGTTGGTCCTAGCATCCTGTCCTCCTCCTAGGTTGGTCCTAGCATCCTGTCCTCCTCCTAGGTTGGTCCTAGCATCCTGTCCTCCTCCTAGGTTGGTCCTAGCTTCTTGTCCTCCTCCTAGGTTGGTCCTAGCTTCTTGTCCTCCTCCTAGGTTCTAGCATCCTGTCCTCCTCCTAGGTCCTAGCATCCTGTCCTCCTAGGTTGGTCCTAGCATCCTGTCCTCCTCCTAGGTTGGTCCTAGCATCCTGTCCTCCTCCTAGGTTGGTCCTAGCTTCTTGTCCTCCTCCTAGGTCCTAGCATCCTGTCCTCCTCCTAGGTTGGTCCTAGCTTCTTGTCCTCCTCCTAGGTTGGTCCTAACGAGCTTGTATATCCTTAAGGTTTGAGAAAGGGAGCCTAGCGCTCCAGAAACACGTTACCTGTGGATATGTACTTTATTATTTAAAATAAACAGTTGCTACTAGTTTAAGCGGTCTGCGTGGAGGTATCTTCTTTTTTGTTTGGACATTGCACCTGGCCCGAGCTTCTTGTCCTCCTCTTAGATCCTAGCTCCTCGTTCTAGCTACTCATCCACCTCCTAGGAGAGGTCTCACTTTTACTATGAATCCCCATAGGAAACCTCTCCTGCTCTGGACAGTTCCTGTCTCAGCCAGAGGTGGCAGCAGAGAGCACTGTGTCAGACTGAAAATAAAACATTTCCTGCAGGACATACAGCAGCTGATAAGTACAGGAAGACTTGAGATTTTTTTATAGAAGTAAATTAAAAACTTCTATAACTTTCTGACACCAGTTGATTTTAAAGAAAAAGATTTTCACTGGACAACCCTTTTAGTTTACTCTGTGCTGAGAGAATCTGGCATCTGTGGTGGTTGATTAATGTGCCTTGTGATTCAGCTACCACTGCCTGTAGCCAGCGAGTCCTCTGTAGGGGACGGCAGACACAATGCATGATGGACGCCCCATACTGGCGCTCCACCTGATCGGGAAATTAATTATCTGTGGATGATCTGTGTCAATTACACAATTATCTCCTCTCCGGCCTCCCAGGGCTGGTGCTCAACTACCCGTGCAGAACAACATGGCCCCAGCGGCCGCATCTCCGGGGAGTGGCTGTCACATCAGCTCTGTGCACATTGACTGAAACCGACACTATTACTGCTGGATCCCCGGGGGCACCAACAGTGAATCCATCACAAGAGGAGGCACAGGACCGATGACATCAGAGGAGGCCAGCGATGGGGATATTATATGACACCTGATATAGAAAGTGCCAGATTATCAAATATTATAAACCATAAGCCAGGCTGGGCAATGTGGTTGAATCATGAACATAAGGAGTTCCCAATCATAACCCCTCTTCTAAGGAGGCTGCCGCCATACATAGAGAGTAGGGTAGGTCAGTGCCGTCAAATGGCACAGGGGTAACATTATCAACAGTCTCTATTGAAAGGTAACAGTAAGTAGTAACTGCTGATAAACCTGTTCCATAGACAAACACAATCCAGGGTAACATCTCAGGCCTTTTAGTAGTAATGGGGTCCTGCTTAGCCGGAGGAAAGGGGTTCATGGTACTCACCGTCACACACACACTTTGCTCTGAGGGGCACAAGCTGTGCACCATTGGGTTCCATAGATTCTCTACAGTTTCCATCTGTATATAACCGGGCCCGGCCTGACGCCCTTTAAAGATCCTGACCGATCCAAGCGTATCCTTTGTGTCTGAGATGGTCCCCACCAGTAGACTGTTCAGTAATGCAGACAACCCCAACAAAAAGTCCTGCCAAATAAATCCTACTGTGCAACACTTAGACCAACAAACCAAACAGAAGAACTTGCACAAATGTTTAGAAAAATATAACAAAAGTCTTTATTAGAAAGTATAAATAAATAAAATGACACAGAATGAGATATGGGATAAAACACAGAGGTCAAAACCAGACCGGGGGGGGGGGGGGGGGGGGGGGGAGAAATATCAGTGTGGTATATGATAGTCAAAAAGTGGAGTGTGAAAGTTAGTTAATCAGGTGGATGTTAATGCAACATCACCATCTAGTGATCACTGTTTGCATGGAAACTTGTGCCTGATAAAAAACCACTCAGGAACAGAAATAAAAACTCCTAATTACAAAGCTCACTTAATTGATTTAGAAAAAGAGGGGGGCTGTACACAACCCCTACATAGGTTAATGTAACGCCTGGAGTAGTGGATCCACTGGACCGTCACCAGCGATGGCACTAACCTCACCAGGGAGCGGAGTCTAAGGGGCCGCTGGTTTTCACCAGAGCCCGCCGCAAGGCGGGATGGACTTGCTGCGGCAGGCGACCCCCAGGTCGCTACCTCTGACTTGGTTGCTGGTGATGGCAGACGAGACGTGGCAGGAGCAGTAGGCAGGAGATGGTGCAGGCAGAGGTCTGTAGTCGTGACCGCAGGAGACAGGCTGAAGACAGGAGCAATAGAGTAACGGGGAAGCAGGAACCAGGAACAAGGACTAGGGACCAGGTAGTGGACAGGAATCAGGAACAACAGGGAGCTGGGCCAAACGCTATGGGAAGCATGTAGAGGCTCCAACACCTGTAGTGGGGCAGGGCTGGAATTTATAGGGAGTGATAGTGCACATGGACCAATTAGGAGAGCACTGCCCCTTTAAATCCGAGACAGCCGGCGCGCGCGCGCCCTAGGAGGCAGGGACGCGGGCGCCGGCCAGCACAGCGACGGACAGGAGCGTGGAGAGGTAAGGCGCCCCCCGGGGCCGAAGTGACAGCAGCGCCGGGTCCCTGCCTACGGACACCGGCTGCTGCATGGGGCAGTGGGGAGTCGCGGCGGCGGCCCGGAGCACGGGACGCCGCCGCGGCCGTGACAGTACCCCCCCCCCCCCCTTTGGCCTCCCCCTCTTTCTGGCCTGTAGGAACCTCTTGATGAGGTCTTGGTCCAGGATGTTAGCCTCGGGTTCCCAGGACCTCTCCTCAGGACCAAATCCTTTCCAGTCCACTAGGAAGGATCGTCTCCCTCTGACAGTTTTCATAGCCAGAATGTCTTTGACAATGTAAACGTCATCAGAGACGGCTTGTGGAGCAGAGAGCGAAGCCTTATCGGAGAACCGGTTGAGGACCACTGGCTTTAAGAGGGAGACATGGAAGGCGTTTGGAATCCGCATCGTAGGGGGTAGGCGGAGTTTGTAGGTGACAGGGTTGAGGCGTTTTAGCACCGAGAAAGGACCGAGGATTCGAGAACCCAACTTGTAGCTGGGAATCTTGAGTCGGACATATTTGGCCGAGAGCCAGACTTTGTCACCAGGGAGAAAATTCATGGCGGGTCTTCTTCTCTTATCCGCCTGGTCCTTCATGCGGACAGATGCCTTGAGCAGAGATTGTCGAGTCTGTTCCCAGATTGACTGCAGGTCAGATAACAACTCCTCCACGGCTGGGACCTCAGAGGATGGAGAAAGAGGCAGAGGAGGACGAGGGTGACGTCCATAGACCACATAGAAGGGTGACTTGCCTGTGGAGCTCGAGTCCAGATGATTGTAGGAAAACTCTGCCCAAGGAAGCAGATTGGACCAGTTGTCCTGGCGAGCGGAGACGAAATGTCGAAGATAATTGCCAAGGACCTGATTGACCCTCTCCACTTGCCCATTGGTCTGGGGATGATAGGCCGAAGAGAAGTCCATCTTCACTTGGAGTTGAGAGCAGAGAGCACGCCAGAATCTGGAGACAAATTGTGAGCCTCTGTCAGAGACTATATGAAGAGGAAGACCATGGAGGCGGAAGATATGCTGAAAGAACAGCTGGGCCAGGCGAGGGGCTGATGGTAATCCAGGAAGAGCCACGAAGTGGGACATCTTGGAGAAGCGGTCCGTGACAACCCAGATGACTGTGTTACCCGCAGATGGAGGTAAGTCTGTGACAAAGTCCATGCCTATATGACACCAGGGGCGGTCTGGAACTGGCAAGGGCTGAAGTAGGCCGGAAGGTCTTTGATGAGAGGACTTGTTTCTGGCACAGATGGTACAGGACGCCACAAAGTCTTTGACATCCTGGAGTAGGCTAGGCCACCAGTAGTGGCGGGAGATCAGTTGCCCGATCTTTAGAACTCCCGGATGCCCGGCCACCATAGAGGAATGACCCCATTTCAAGATGCGTTTACGGAGTGCGGGGCGCACATAAGTCTTACCGGGAGGCAACTGCTGCAGAGTAGAAGTGGCAACTGGTACTAGGCGATCGGGAGGTATTATGTGTCGAGGAGATTCCTCTTGCCCCATAACATCGGATGCTCGGGATAACGCATCAGCCTTGATATTCTTCTTGGCTGGACGGAAATGAATGGTGAAGTTGAACCGAGAGAAGAAGAGGGACCACCTGGCCTGCCGGGGATTGAGGCGTTGAGCCGATTGGAGGTAGAGGAGGTTCTTGTGGTCCATGTAGATGTTAACGGGATGTTTAGCCCCCTCTAGGAGATGACGCCACTCCTCCAGTGCCAGCTTAATAGCCAGGAGTTCCCGATCTCCTATAGTATAGTTCCTCTCGGCAGGGGAAAAAGTCTTAGAAAAGAACCCGCAGGTTCTGGTCTTGCCTGATGTGTCCCTTTGCGAGAGGACTGCTCCGGCGCCCACAGAGGAAGCATCAACTTCAAGAGAAAACGGCTTGGTGATATCCGGGCGAACTAGAGCAGGAGCGGAGGCAAAGGCAGACTTTAGGCTATTGAAGGCATGTTCGGCCTCGGGAGGCCAGCGTCTAGGATCCGCCTTCTTCTTTGTGAGAGCCACTATGGGTGTAACCAGGGTAGAGAAGTGAGGGATGAATTGCCGATAGTAGTTGGCAAATCCAAGGAATCGTTGGATAGCTCTAAGTCCCTCAGGACGAGGCCACTGGAGAACAGCTGAGAGCTTGGCAGGATCCATCTGTAGGCCCTGGTCGGAGACAATGTATCCAAGAAACGGCAGGCTGCGCTGATGGAAAACGCACTTCTCCAGCTTGGCATACAAACGGTTGGCCCGTAGTCTCCGTAGAACCTGTCGTACATGGGACACGTGGGTCTGCTGGTCGTGGGAGAAGACCAGGATGTCGTCAAGATAGACAATGACGCAGACATAGAGGAGATCGCGGAATAAATCATTCACGAATTCCTGGAAGACCGCTGGGGCGTTGCATAGGCCGAATGGCATGACCAGATATTCGTAGTGCCCATCTCTGGTGTTGAAAGCGGTCTTCCATTCGTCTCCTTCACGAATACGGATCAGGTTATACGCTCCCCTGAGATCCAACTTGGAGAAGATCCTAGCTCCACGGAGACTGTCGAATAGTTCTGGGATTAGCGGAAGAGGATAGCGGTTCTTGACAGTCGCCTTATTTAAGCCCCGGTAGTCTATGCATGGGCGGAGGGAACCGTCCTTCTTCTGCACAAAGAAAAATCCAGCGCCAGCGGGAGACGTGGATTTACGGATGAAGCCCTTCTGTAAGTTCTCCCGGATGTAGGAGGACATGGCTTCCGTCTCGGGCACAGAGAGAGGGTATACTCGACCACGTGGGGGAGAAGTTCCAGGAAGAAGGTCTATAGGGCAATCATAGGACCGATGAGGTGGTAGAGAGTCTGCCTCCTTGGCCGAGAAGACATCAATAAAGTCTTGGTATTCGTGCGGTAGACCAGACAAAGGCTTGGCATTAGCAGGTGACCTCGTAGAGCACTTGGGTTGAGGAGGTCTCAGACACCTATTTGGACAGTCCGGGCCCCAGCTGAGAACCTCCCCAGTTCTCCAGTCCAGCTTAGGGGTATGTAATTGCAGCCAAGGAAGACCCAGCAAGATGGCGGAAGAGGAATGGCGCAAGACGTAGAAGGAGATCCTCTCCTGATGTAAGGCGCCCACCTGGAGGACTAGGGGTTCAGTCTGGCAGTGCACAGCTTCGGTAAGAATCTCGCCCGTGATCGAAGAGATAGACCGGGGTTGGGCTAGCGGTATCACGGGTAGCCGCCATCTTTGGACCAACGAAGCAGAAATGAAACTGCCAGCAGCGCCAGAGTCGATGAGGGCAGTAGTCTGGAGAACTTGCCCTGAGGGTGTCTGGATGGAGACTGGCATAGTCAATCTTGGAGAGGTGGCATTCACACCTAGGGAGACCTCTCCCACTGGACCTAGGTGCGAGCGTTTCCCGGACGCTGAGGACGTTGGGGACATCTCTGCCGAAAGTGATCAGCGCCACCGCAGTATAGGCAGAGATTCAGCTCTAGTCGACGGGCCCTTTCTTCAGTCGTCAAGCGAGCTCGATCCACCTGCATAGGAACTTCTGGAGACGACTGGGGCATAGGAGCAACGGGATTTTGGAATACCGGTGCCAACCGAGGATGGCGACGGGGCAGACTCAGACGCCGTTCTTGTCGGACCTCCTCCTCTCTCTCGGAAAACCTGGTGTCGACTCTGGTAGCCAGTAGAATGAGTTCGTTCAAGGAGGTAGGCAGGTCTCGGGCAGCGAGCACATCTTTCACTCGAGTGGAAAGGCCCTTCTTGAACGTGGCTAATAGGGCGGCCTCGTTCCAGTCCAATTCAGCTGCCAGGGTGCGGAACTGGATGGCATAGTCACCAACAGAGGAGCTCTCTTGAGAGAGGTTGAGGAGAGCTGTCTCAGCTGAAGTAGCACGGGCAGGTTCCTCAAAGACGGAGCGAAACTCGGCCAGGAAGGTTTGGACTACTTAAAGTTACTACTTAAGTTTGACTACTTAAAAGTTCAATATGCATGGTGCACTGAGCCAGGAATCCCCTGCACAACTTGGGATCGCCTCCATATTTAGTCGGGAGGGCCAGTCGAAGTCTCGAGGTGGCTGCTGGTGGTGGTGAGCGCTGGGCTGTAGCATGCTGCTGTAGGGCGGCAGTCAATTGCTGGATTTGCTGCGACTGTTGCTGGATTTGTTGAGCCTGTTGCGCGACCACTCTGGCGACGTCACGGAGATCAGGCACCTCGCCGGGATCCATGGTTGGAGCCTACTGTAACGCCTGGAGTAGTGGATCCACTGGACCGTCACCAGCGATGGCACTAACCTCACCAGGGAGCGGAGTCTAAGGGGCCGCTGGTTTTCACCAGAGCCCGCCGCAAGGCGGGATGGACTTGCTGCGGCAGGCGACCCCCCAGGTCGCTACCCCTGGCTTGGTTGCTGGTGATGGCAGGCGAGGCGTGGCAGGAGCAGTAGGCAGGAGATGGTAGTGGCAGAGGTCTGTAGTCGTGACCGAAGGAGACAGGCTGAAGACAGGAGCAATAGAGTAACGGGGAAGCAGGAACCAGGAACAAGGACTAGGGACCAGGTAGTGGACAGGAATCAGGAACAACAGGGAGCTGGGCCAGACGCTATGGGAAGCATGTAGAGGCTCCAACACCTGTAGTGGGGCAGGGCTGGAATTTATAGGGAGTGATAGTGCACATGGACCAATTAGGAGAGCACTGCCCCTTTAAATCTGAGACTGAGGAGGCGGGGACGCGCGCGCCGGCCGGCACAGCGACGGACAGGAGCGTGGAGAGGTAAGGCGCCCCCCGGGGCCGAAGTGACAGCAGCGCCGGGTCCCTGCCTACGGACACCGGCTGCTGCATGGGGCAGTGGGGAGTCGCGGCGGCGGCCCGGAGCACGGGACGCCCCCGCGGCCGTGACAGTTAATCACCGTAATAGTATCAGTGTAAGAACCACAGGCGTTACAACCATACACAAAAAGAGTAAAAAATTAATTAATGAGTGAACACAAAAAAAGGAAAAACCACACTGAAATCCTACCGCCCGCCTGGCACAGAAGCCCGACGTACGTTTCGCTCCCAGATAGAGAGATAGAGGAGCTGTGATTGGTTGCTGTGGCAGTTTGCACCAGTCTAAATTTTACACCCTTTGATAAATCTCCCCCCTTGTCTTTCCTTTCACTCTTGCTGCATTTTGGACCTCTGGTCTAATTACATGCTGGACCGGACCCCTGACCCTCTATATATACAACACCCCTGACCCCATATATAACACCCCTGACCAACTATATACACTACCGTTCAAAAGTTTGGGGTCACATTAAAATGTCCTTATTTTTGAAGGAAAAGCACTGTACTTCTCAATGAAGATAACTTTAAACTAGTCCTAACTTTAAACAAATCCCATCTATACATTGCTAATGTGGTAACTGACTATTCTAGCTGCAAATGTCTGGTGTTTGGGGCAATATCTACATAGGTGTATAGAGGCCCATTTCCAGCAACTATCACTCCAGTCTTCTAATGGTACAATGTGTTTGCTCATTGGCTCAGAAGGATAATTGATGATTAGAAAACCCTTGTGCAATCATGTTCACACATCTGAAAACAGTCTAGCTGGTTACAGAAGCTACAAAACTGACCTTCCTTTGAGCAGATTGTGTTTCTGGAGCATCACATTTGTGGGGTCAATTAAACGCTGAAAATGGCCAGAAAAAGAGAACTTTCATCTGAAACTCGACAGTCTATTCTTGTTCTTAGAAATGAAGGCTATTCCATGCCAGAAATTGCTAAGAAATTGAAGATTTCCTACAACGGTGTGTACTACTCCCTTCAGAGGACAGCACAAACAGGCTCTAACCAGAGTAGAAAAAGAAGTGGGAGGCCGCATTGCACAACTAAGCAAGAAGATAAGCACATTAGAGTCTCTAGTTTGAGAAACAGACGCCTCACAGGTCCCCAACTGGCATCTTCATTACATAGTAGCCGCAAAACACCAGTGTCACCATCTACAGGGAAGAGGCGGCTGCCGGATTTTGGGCTTCAGGGCAGAGTGGTAAAGAAAAAGCCATATCTGAGACTGGCCAATAAAAGAAAAAGAGTAAGATGGGCAAAAGAACACAGAGATTGGACAGAGGAAGACTGGAAAAAAGTGTTGTGGACGGATGAATCCAAGTTTGAGGTGTTTGGATGACAAAGAAGAATGTTTGTGAGACACAGAACAGATGAAAAGATGCTGGAAGAATGCGCCAGAAGTGCCCATCCAACCAATCCAACTTGTGGGAGCAGCTGGACCGTATGGTACGCCATGAGTGCCCATCCAACCAATCCAACTTGTGGGAGCTGCTTCTAGAAGCGTGGGGGGGCAATTTCTCCAGCTTACCCCAACAGATTAATAGCTAGAATGCCAAAGGTGAGCAATGCTGGAATTGCTGCAAAAGGAGGATTCTGGGACGGAAGCAAAGTGTGATGGAAGAACAATGTTATTTCACATACAAATCAGTATTTCTAACCTTGTCAATGTCTTGTCTCTATTTTCTATTCATTTCACATCGTATGGGGGTGAAGAAGTGTGACTACATGGAAAACACAATTGTTTGGGTGACCCCACACTTTTGAATGGTAGTGTATATATAAAACACCCCTGACCTTATATATATATATATATATATATATATATACACAGGTGGTCCTCGGGTTACAACGGTCTCGAGTTACGTAGTTTTGTGGTTACAACGCTTTATTTGACGCCTTATTCCAACTTACACGGTATCGACGTAACTCGAATACATGCAGCGGCAGAAGAATACAGTACGATACTATACTGGTACAGTACTCAATTATGTGGTTCTAGACTGAGGATATTGATAATTATGTAGGGTACTATGTTAGGATATCCTAAGTGTTTACAGGACAGTACTGTTGTTATGGTACAGTACTGTATGAACATATGATCCGACTTACATCGAAATTCGGTTTACAACGCTGCGTAAGAACGGATCACTGACGCAAGTCGAGGACTACCTGTATATATATATATATATATATATATATATATATATATATTATATATACATACAACACCCCTGATCTCCTATATATATACAACACCCCTGACATCATATATACTACATTCCAATCCTGACCATATCTATATCATAAAAATGAAAGTCTGTCTGTCTGTCCCGTATAGACTTCCAAACGCCTGAACCGTTCGACCCCAAATTTGGCACACAGATACATTGGGTGCCCGGGAAGGTTAGAGCGAAGGTCCCGTCCCTGCCAGATGTACAGGAGGGGAGAGGGATGGGGAAAAACGCCCATAGAAATGAATAGGAGAATCTCCACACTGCACACACAGGTGCTATAATTAGCGCTGTAGCTCCCCAGCAGTAATGGCAGTTGGAGCCTTAGCAACCAATAGGATTACTACTTTCATTTTCACAGGGAGCTAGACTCTGATTGGTTGCTAGGGCCAGCTGCCTCACAACAGATCCACAGAAATAAATACAGTAAGGGTGCCTTCACACCTACCGGATCCGCGGGGGATTTCACACTGCAAATTCGATGCAAAATCCGCCACAGATCCAGTGTCATTCAACCCTATGACACTACATACTGCCAGCGAGATTGACATCCCGCTGCGAGCATGTAAATTAACCCCCTCGGCGGCCAGAGCGTAACTTACAGTGACAGGGGCACCCATCAGACCACTGTTAGATCGTACAGACTCCCCTCCAGTGTGTTCAGCGTTGTACTGCTGCAGCTGCCGGGCACGGCTTTCTCCTCATGGCTCTGGACGCTGCACACACCGCTCCAGCTTGCTTCGGGGAGGACGTTGAGGAAAGAGCTGTGCCGGGCAGCAGCAGCACAGCGCTAAACACATTGGAGGGGAGCCTGCACAATCTAACAGCAGTCTGTGCGGGCGGGATGATGGGAGCCTCTGCCAGTGTAAGTTACGCCCCGAGTATGTAGTGTCATAGGGTTGAATGACACTGGATCCTGAAATTCACAGCGTGAAATCCGCTGCGGATCCGGCAGGTGTGAATATAGAGTGTATACAGTAAGGGGGTGTTAGGGAATGTATACAGCATGCGAGCTACCTAGGGGGGTGTATACAGCATAGGGGGCTACCTGTAAGGGGAGTGTATACAGCATGGGGGCTACCTGATGGGGGGTAGTGTATACAGTATGGGGGCTCTCTGCAAGGGGGGCAGTGTATACAGTATGAGGGCAATCTGCAAGAAGGGCGGGAGTGTATACAGTATAGGGGCTACCTGCGGGGGGTGGAGTGTATACAGTATAGGGACTACCTGCAAGGGGGGGTGTATAGAGTATGGGGGTTACCTGCCAGTGGGGGGAGTGTATAGAGTATGGGGGCTACCTGCAGGGGTGGGGGGTGTATAGAGTATGGGGGCTACCTGCAAGTGGGGGGAGTGTATAGAGTACGGGGGCTACCTGCCAGTGGGGGGAGTGTATAGAGTATGGGGGCTACCTGCAGGGGTGGGGGGTGTATAGAGTATGGGGGCTAACTGCAGGGGTGGGGGGTGTATAGAGTATGGGGGCTAACTGCAGGGGGAAGTGTATACAGCATGGGGGCTACCTGCAAGGGGGGGTGTATACAGTACGGGAGCTACCTGCAGGGGGGGAGTGTATACAGCACAGGGGCTACCTGCAAGGGGGTGGGGAGTGTATACAGTATTAGAAACTTTGAAACCTCTTTTGTGTTGTCCTCACCAGATGAAAGGTAGTGCCTAAGAGGGCCAGATTATGATGATGCAGGATTGTGTATGCACTTATAAGCTGCAGGTTTTCTGCACACACCTTACATATAGGCTGCAGTCGGCGGAGGGGCCCCCCAACTACACACTTCAGGTATACAGGACCCCAGAACTACACACTACAGGTATACAGGACCTCCAACAACTATATACTACAAGTATACAGGACCTCCACTAACACTGTCAATGTCAAGGAAAAGAGTTTGCATACGGCATACGACAACAGTTCTTTTGTCTTTCACGAATACGAATAGTATAGCTTTATACAACTATATATTGAAAGAAGGGGGGCAGTATAGAGATTTAATTGAAGTGTTGGAGACGGGTATTTTGCAAAGTGATAAATGGCTTTCATATTCAGCAGTGGTGATGCTGGTAAAAACCTGGAATACATTAAAAAGCAAAATGGGCATTAAAACATCATAAGAAATAAGACCCTTATGGAATAACAGCAAAATAGTGGAAGTGAGAGAAGCAGGTGTCGTTACAGGGAGAGATGCCTTTAACGAGGGGGTGTTAAAATCTTGGGATAGACTGAGGTGTGAATTTGAAATAAAAGGATGTGAATGGTATGAATATGCACAGGGTATAGGAAAAAATTGATATAGATTGCGAAGTGAATATTAATGCCAAATATATTTGGTAGTAAATGAATTGAAGAAGAATTGTTTTAATGAAAGGAATTTGATATTAAAATAAAAAAAAAAACACTGTCAATGTTGTATATAACCAGGCTGTATATAACACTACCAATGTTGTACATAACCAGGCTCTGTATAACACTACCAATGTTGCATATAACCAAGCTGTATATAACTCTGCCAATGTTGCATATAACCAGGCTGTATATAACACTGACAATCTTTGTATATAACCAGGCTGTATATAAAACTGCCAATGTTTTATATAACTAGGCTCTGTATACAGTCTGATCACATGACATCTTAGTTTGGCTATTAGGTATTTAGGATGTTTAACCCCTTAAGGAGAGGGCCTGAAATGGCCTTAATGACAGACAAATTTTATGAATATAGGATAATTTTTTACTCACCGTAAATTTTCTTTCCTGTAGTCCGAAGCAGCAGCACAAATGGGGAAGATCCTATCTTCCTGCAATGGTAGGACAGATGGTACTAATAAAAGATTGATTAGGAGCCCTATAAGAAGGCCATACAGACTCCTCCTCCTTGTGTCAATTCTAACGACAAATTTAAAATTCATAATAAAATCTTAGTTAATAAGGCATTAAAACAATCAAGTTATGCTGCATAAATAATAGTTTGTTTAAATCAGGGTGGGAAGTCTGTGCTGCTGCTTCGGACTACAGGAAAGAAAATTTACGGTGAGTAAAAATTATCCTTTCCCTTACGTCCTCAGCAGCAGCACAAATGGGGATATAGCAAGCTATGAAAACAGACTAGGGAGGGCCATTACATTACAGAAGACAGAATGGCTGAGCCAAAAACTGGTTGATCAGACTCGTGAATATCTAGTCTATAGTGCTTGACAAAGGTAATGACGGACGACCATGAAGCAGTCCTGCATATTTGTTCCAAGGGTACAGATCTTTTTTCAGCCCATGTCAATGATATTGCCCTCATTGAATGTGATTGCATCAGGTACTTGTAATCCAGCTTCTTGGTAGCATATGGAGACGACTTCCCTTATCCATATGGACAGAGAAGCTTTGGATGACCTGCATCCTTTGTTTTTCCCTGCAAAGGATAAAACCAAGTGGTTAGATTACCTGAAGGAGTTTGCCCGTTCAATATCCATGCTCCAAGCCCTTCCCACATCTAAGGGATGAAGCTCCTTCTCTCCCGTGTTGGCAGGAGTAATGGATTGTAACAATGGAAATGTGGAAGAGACTTTCACCCACCAGGCTTCATCTTCTTTACCTTCAGGTAGGTTCTGTAGGCAGTTGTGGCTCTGGACTGCAGAAGAGTGGTCACCACTTTGACAGCATATCAATTCCCACCTTGTTGACGGCAGTCAAACTTCGGACAAGCCTGCCCTCTTGAGTTATTAACTGAGGGTATACAGAAGCCTCCAGATTATTCCTATGGAATTAGCGCCATGCTTTTAGATAATAAGAGGCCATCATGAAACCAGAGACTTGCTACTTGCAAGATTTTTAGACTCTGCCCACACCTGGCAGGGACGCTGGGAGTAATCTCTGCTGCTCTGTGTCAGTAGCTGGGGAGACTGGGAGACTTCCCAGAAGATTCTTAGGCAGGGGGCTCACCATTGTGAACCATGCCCTCTTGGGTCAATAGGGGCAAATGAGGCTGACCAAGGGCCAATCTTGTCTCAGATCCTGCAAGACTCTGGGCTTTTTAGGAGTGAGGAAAAAAGGTTTTCCAATTTGAACCTTGAATAGGAATAGGTCTATTCTCCATGCGATTTACCAGAAAGCTTCTAGTCCAGAGACCGTTCCTCCGACAGGGTTACATCGCAGCATAGATTGCCAGCAGACAAAATGCCCCTGCCTCCAGTAGTAATGCTGCTAGTGCCCCTATAAATGCCCCTGCCTCCAGTAGTAATGCTGCTAGTGCCCCTATAAATGCCCCTGCCTCCAGTAGTAATGCTACTAGTGCCCCTATAAATGCCCCTGCCTCCAGTAGTAATGCTGCTAGTGCCCCTATAAATGTCTCTGCCTCCAGTAGTAATGCTACAGAGTTAGTACCCCTATAAATGCCCCTGCCCCCAGTAGTAATGCTACTGAGTTAGTGCCCTTATAAAGATGGATATGCGCCATCCTAGATGCGGTTTGATCTTATACTGATAGCTTCCCATAGATTGGTGTGCTGGAGTGGACTAGTATTCCCTTCATATGTTGGATGCCAGCAACATCTCTAATGGGGATTAAGGCTCCTTTGCCCGTTGCTCATACAAGCGCCCCACTGCTTGATACATCAATGGTTTTCTCTACCCACTTCATTGGGAGACTGTTGCCATTGAGCAGGGGAAGCTATCCTTGTCTCTGGGTGTTATTTCCAGTGTAGACATAAGACCCAAGGGTATCAGATGAAGTGACAGCAACTGGGGAGTGCCGAGAACCCCGACTTGTGTCACTTCTGTAATCTCTCTGGAGGAAGAGAGAGTCACAGACTGGGGATCTATTCTCCTCCCTAGGAATTGTTCCATGCCAGAAACAATGAGGAGCTTCAATTTTCTCAGACAGTCAAAGTACAATAGACATTACGTGGTGACTGTAGATGGAGCCAAGATGATTCCAGACAGAAGGGCTGTAAATTGAAAAGAATTCCAATTGCCTTGTACAAAAGGTCTTGATGTAAAGGAATATGCAGCTTTTGTCTGTAGACAGGTACATGCGGGTATACATGGCCAGGTGATCATATATCCTCCATACAGGTACATGTGGGTATACATGGTCAGGTGATCATATATCCTCCATACAGGTACATGCGGGTATACATGGCCAGGTGATCATATATCCTCCATACAGGTACATGCAGGTATACATGGTCAGGTGATCATATATCCTCCATACAGGTACATGCGGGTATACATGGCCAGATAACGTCCTTCTTCTAGGAGGGAACTACAGAGCATAAATCCGCCATACAACTGCCTTCTCAGAGGAGGCTGTATACAGGTACATGCAGGTATACCCAGGGCCGTTTCTGCCATGAGGCGGAATACTCATTCCGCCTCAGGCGGCAGATTCTGCGCCCCTGCAGGGGGCGGCAGACAGCAGCCCTGCGCCTGCAGCCGCTCACCTGTCCTGCCGCAGCCGTCCGGTCCCGCCGCCAACGCTTACCGCTGTCCCGCGCCGTCAGTCAGCAGCCGTTATCGCCCTCCAGCGAGTCGTGAGTGCCCGTGGTCAGCGGGGGCCGCGATGCCCCCGCTGACCCCAGGCACTCACGACTCTCTGGAGGGCGATGACAGCTGCTGACTGACGGCACTGGAGCGCGGAAAGGAACAGCGGTGGGACGGGACGGCTGCGGCAGGACAGGTGAGCGGCTGCAGGGGTCGGGAGACAGCGGTGAGCGGGACGGGACGGCTGCTGCAGGACAGGTGAGTGCGGGGCGTCCAGGCGCGGGTGATTCGGTTACGGCGGGGGGGGGGGTGCGGGGGGTGCAGGCGCGGGTGATCCGGTTACGGCGGAGGGGGTGGGGGGGTGGCGGTGCGGGGGGTGCCGGCGCAGTTGATCCGGTTACGGCGGCGGGGGGGGGGGGGGGGGGGGGGGGTTGTCAGGGGGCAGCCGCCTGAGGTTTGCCTGGTCACAGAGCATAGATCCCACATACAGCACCTTCCTCAGAGGAGGCTGTATACAGGTATATACGGTCAGATAACATCCCTCTAGGAGGGACCCACAGATCATAGATCCCACATACAGCACCCTACTCAGAGGAGGCTGTATACAGGTATATACAGGTATACACGGTCAGATAACATCCCTCTAGGAGGGACCCACAGATCATAGATCCCACATACAGCACCCTCCTCAGATTGTGAAATTCAATATGGCAGCCTTTCCTATCATATAACACTGGTACAGACCTCTCTCATTATGGAAATAAATTATCAGAAAAGACGTAGTCACAAGTTCTTGTCCCCATCCCCAAGGCCTCCGAGACGTCTGGTCCTTCTTGTGCAGGATTCTTCCCTTTACCTTCCGTACTAGCAATCCTACACGGAATGGGGAACAAAAGTAGAAGTTCCTTCTCCTCTTATTAGACTGGGCAGATAATGGACCTGATCATAGAAAAAAAATAACTTTCATGAAATGTCCAATACAGATCCAACTATCTTTATATTGGAGTGAACATCTGCCCCCTTACAACAAAGGACCAGTCTCCAAACTGTGGGATCGGGCAGCCAAGGATACTGCTCAGCTATAGTAATATAGACATTTAATATTATTAGTATTATTATTATTATTATTATTATTATTATTGTATTTTTTTTTTTTTTTTTTTTTAAATTACTAAGAAATTTTTTTGAACAAGGTCTTTGTGCGTCTGAAGGAGCCATGACCTCGGACTCCATCCAGTTCAGAGCTGTAGATTATCATTCAGATGTAAAATCTTAAGCAGTCATTGTCTCTTCTGAGAAAAAGTTGCAATCCACAAATGACTTCTCTGCCACCTGAGAGTGGAATCTTGCAGGATCTGTACGCCAAGAAAGCTTTTTCCCCTCCAGAAGTTTCTGTCACCAGAATCCTGCGTACATCCAAGGATGGAAATTGTGCCGACTATTGTGCCGAATTGTGCAGAGTGCCTGGAATCAGACACACAGGTGCAGCTGAATATGCAACCAGCAATCCTAAGGCAGTGTTCACACATAGCAGCTTCATAGCTTTACTGCATCCTTCAGTACACAGAAGCTCCATAGGGTCACTGCATCATCTGATATCAGTATTACAGAGAGTAACTAGACAGCAGGTGTACACAGTATTACAGAGTAATTAGACTGCAGGTATACACAGTACACATCCAGCATCTCTAAGCATGTAGCTTCATAGGTCACTGCATTATCTGATAACAATACTAATCAGATAGTACACAGATGTACACGTCTATAATCCTAAGGCCATGTTCACACACAGTAGCTTTACTGCATTCTTAAATAGCAGCACTGGAGCAGCGCAAAAAGCTCCATAGAATCACTGCATCACCTGATGGCGGTATTAGGGAAAGTAATCAGATAGCAGGTGTATCCAGTACACATCCAGCAGCTGTAAGGCCGTGCTCACACACATAGCTCCATATGGTCACTATATCATCTGATGGCGGTATTAGGGAAAGTAATCAGATAGCAGGTGTATCCAGTACACATCCAGCAACTCTAAGCATCTGCTCACACACATAGCTCCATACGGTCACTATATAATCTAATAGTAGTATTAGGGAAAGTAATTAGATAGATGTATCCAGTACACAACTAGCAACTCTAAGGCGGTGTTCACACACAGTAGCTTCATAGGGCACTGCATCATCTGATAGCAGTATAGTGAAAGAAATCAGACAGCAGGTGTTACACAATACACTACAATTCTAAGGCAGTGTTCACACATAGTGGCTTCATAACTTCACTGCATTCTTAAATAGCAGCACACAGAAGGTCCACATGATAACCATCATCTGATAGCAGTATAGTGAAGGTAATTAAACAGCAGGTGTACATAGTACACGACTAAATTCTAAGGCAGTGTTCACACACAGTAGCTTCACTGCATTCTTAAATGTCAGCACACAGATGCTCCACATAATCACTGTATCATCTGATAGCAGTATAGTGAAAGTAAATAGACAGCAGGTGTATAGTATACAACTAACAATTCTAAGGCCGTGTTCACACACAGTAGCTTCACTGCATTCTTAAATGGCAGCACTGGAGTAGCACACAGACGCTCCATAGGGTGACTGCATCATCTGTTAGCAGTATTAGTGAAAGTTATTACACAGGAGGTGTATCTACCAATATACAATAACTAAGGCTGTGTTCATACACAGTTTTATAGCTTCATTGTATCATCTGATAGAAATACTGGAAAAGTAATCAGACCGCAGGTATACACACTACACAACTACAATTCTAAGGCTGTGTTCACACACACAATTTTACTGCAGTCATCTGGTAACAGTACTATAGAAAGTAATTAGGCAGCAAGGTGTTCACAATGCACAAATAGCAGCTCTAGGGTTGTGTGCACACACAAACACACAGTTTTATAGCTTCACTGCATCATCTGGTAGCAGTGCTATAGAAAGCAATGAGGCAACAGGTGTACACAATTAGCAGCTCTAGGGCTGTGTTCACACACATACACAGTTTCATAGCTTCATTGTAGCAGTACTGGAGAAAATGATGAGACAGCAGGTGTACTAATGACCCAACTAGCAGCTCTAAAGCTGTGTTCATGTACACACTATAGTCACATAGGTCACTCATATAGTGAAGCAGTCTAACAGGACTTGCACAACCAATGTTAAAAAAAGTAAAAGACATTGAAACGAAACATTTGAGGCGTAAAAAGCCTCATACAACATATATATATATATATATATATATATATATATATATATATATATATATATATAGAATATCCAATAATCCTCCTGACACACAGGCCAGGCATCCAGCTCAAAAGAAAAAGCAGCACATCTTACCTTGCTAAAGTATCAAGAAACATCAGCAGCCGCCCAGGTGAGGACACAGATCTGGCAGCACCATGATACTTACTGCAGCAGCCGCCCAGGTGAGGACACAGATCTGGCAGCACCATGATACTTACTGCAGCCCGCCGCCCAGGTGAGGACACAGATCTGGCAGCCCCATGATACTTACTGGCAGCAGCAGTCCGCCCAGGTGAGGACACAGATCCGGCAGAACCATGATACTTACTGCAGCCGCCGCCCAGGTGAGGACACAGATCCGGCAGCACCATGATACTTACTGCAGCAGCCGCCCAGGTGAGGAACACAGATCTGGCAGCACCATGATACTTACTGCAGCAGCCGCCCAGGTGAGGACACAGATCTGGCAGCACCATGATACTTACTGCAGCAGCCCGCCCAGGTGAGGACACAGATCTGGCAGCACCATGATACTTACTGCAGCAGCCGCCCAGGTGAGGACACAGATCTGGCAGCACCATGATACTTACTGCAGCAGCAGCCGCCCAGGTGAGGACACAGATCTGGCAGCACCATGATACTTACTGCAGCAGCCGCCCAGGTGAGGACACAGATCTGGCAGCACCATGATACTTACTGCAGCAGCCGCCCAGGTGAGGACACAGATCTGGCAGCACCATGATACTTACTGCAGCAGCCGCCCCAGGTGAGGACACAGATCTGGCAGCACCATGATACTTACTGCAGCAGCCGCCCAGGTGAGGACACAGATCTGGCAGCGCCATGATACTTACTGCAGCAGCCGCCCAGGTGAGGACACAGATCTGGCAGCGCCATGATACTTACTGCAGCAGCCGCCCAGGTGAGGACACAGATCTGGCAGCACCATGATACTTACTGCAGCAGCAGCCGCCCAGGTGAGGACACAGATCTGGCAGCGCCATGATACTTACTGCAGGCAGCCGCCCAGGTGAGGACACAGATCTGGCAGCACCATGATACTTACTGCAGCAGCCGCCCAGGTGAGGACACAGATCTGGCAGCACCATGATACTTACTGCAGCAGCCTCATGGCTTCCCTCACACAGCGGCCTCATACAGCAGAGAAGCTGAGCGATAACTTCTACTAAAAAGTAAATAATCTCCTCTCTGATACAGCAGAGCAGGAAAAACAACATTTTTATAAATTTCCCCTCTCCACACGACCATGTGGAAAGGAAGAATCTTTGGAAAGGAAAGCCAGAGACACAAACATAGGCCTGAGCCTGCTTCCCTCTCCTACCACCTGTCCCACAGGAGGACAGAAAAAAAACACAAGGAGGAGGGGTCTGTATGGCCTTCTTATAGGGCTCCTAATCAGTCCTTTTATTAGTACCCATCTGTCCTACCATTGCAGGAAGATAGGATCTTCCCCATTTGTGCTGCTGCTGAGGACGTAAGGGAAGACCAGTGTCACTTTATTCATTATAACTTCGGGATGCTTTTACCTATCCGGCTGATTCTGAGATTGTTTTCTCGTGACATATTGTACTTTACATTTCTGGTAAATTGGAGTCGATACTTATACAAATCTTTATGAGAAAAACCCAAATAATGTGAAAAAAATGCATTTTTCCAACTTTGAAACTTTTTTGCTTATACAGAAAGTGGTTATACCACATAAATTATATATTAAATAGCATTAGCAACATGTCTACTTTATGTTGGCAGCATTTATTAAACTAGCACTCTGTTTCTTCCCTGAACCGCATTTTGTTTCTCTCTTTTCTCCGTGTTTTTGCACTCCTCCTGGTGAGACCCACATGACCGCAATTAGCAGGAGACACCTGAGTGCACATAGTTTTTAATCCCTCCTGTTTTTTCCCATTCTGTTTGCTGCAGCTATGGTGAGTGTAATTCCTTATCCAGACTTGTGCTGCTTGGGGGCGACCTTCTCCGCCGGCGGTGCTGGCCGGGTTCTGGTGTGGTGTTTTTGGGTCCTGGTCCTGTGGCATGGGGGTCGCAGGGCCGTCCCATGGCCCCCGTTCCCTGGCTGTGCACGCCTGCGGGGGTTGGTGGCCACTGACTGGCACGGTGTGGACTTAGTGTAGGGGACCCATGTGTATCAGATACCGGCACGAGGTACATGGGGCAGTATGGCTTGATCAATTCATACACAAAATTCTGATGTGTTTATTTAGCCTAGGGGCACTAGTATCAGCCATAGGTGTGAGGTGCAGCACTCTGTTTCTTCCCTGAACCGCATTTATTAAACTATATTTCATTTTTTTTTAGACAATAGAAAGCGTAAAACATAAGCAGCAAATTTCCAAATTTTCTGTAAAATTTCAAAATCAGATATTTTTAGGGACCTGTTCAGGTTTGAAGTGTATTTGAGGGTCCTGTATGTTAGAAAGACCCACAAAGCACCCCATTTCAGAAAACTGCAACCCCCCAAACTCTGCAGAAGCACATCCAGAAAGTTTTAACCCTTTAGGGGAGTCACAGAAATAAAAGCCAAGTGCGTAAGAAATTTGAAAATTTTAATTTTCTGTGCAGAGATTTTATTGTAATCCAATATTTTTCATATTTATAAACTTATTACCAGAGAAATGCACCCCAATAATTATTGCCCCGTTTTCTGCAGTTTATAGAAATACCCCATATGTGGCCCTATTGCGCTATTTGACGCAACCACAGAGCCTCAGATATAAAGGAGCGCCTAGTGAATTTCAATGGCTCCATTATATTTGGTCATTTTTGACCGTACCACTTCAGGTTGGCAGAGGCTCTGGGGTGCCAAACGTAAAAAACACCCCTAAAGGGACAACATTTAGAAAACTACACCCCTCAAGGAATATAACAAGGGGTGCGGTGAGGATCTGGACCCCACAGGTGCTTCACAGATTTTCCTAACAATATGGCGTGAAAAAAGAAAAATTTATTTTTTACACTAAAACGTTGTTCTAGCCTTCAATTTTTCATTTTCACAAAGGGATAAGAGGAAAAAAAACACAAAACGTGTAGCGCAGTTTCTCCCGAGTACTGAAATACCCCACATGTGGCGATAAAGTGCCAAGCGGGCGCAGGACGAGCCTCCAAAGGGAAGGAGCGCCAAGTGGCTTTTGGAAGCTGGATTTCACTGGAATGGATTTCAAGGGCCACGTCGCATTTACAGAGCCCTCGTGCTGCCAAGACACTGGAAACCCCCACAAGTGACCCCATTCTGGAAACTACACCCCTCAAGGAATCTAACAAGGGGTGCAGTGAGCGTATGGACCCCACTGGTGACGGGCACAAGTTTCCAGAATGGGGTCACTTGTGGGGGGTTTCCAGTGTTTTGGCAGCATGAGGGCTCTGTAAATGCGACCAACCTCCAAAACCTCCAAAATCCAAATGGCGCTCCTTCCCTTCGGAGGCTTGCCCTGCACCCACATTGCGGTTTATGTCCACATGTGGGGTATTTACGGACTCGGGGGAAATTGCTCTACACATTTTGTGGCTTTTTTCTCTTTTAACCCCTTGTGAAAAATTCAAGGCTAGACCAACAATATAGTGTAAAAAATGTAATATTTCATTTTCACGCCACATTGTTCCACATTTGTGCCCATCACCAGTGGGGTCCATATGCTCACTACACCCCTTGTTACATTCCCTGAGGGTGTAGTTTCCATAATGGGGTCACTTGTGGGGGTTTCAACTGTCTTGGCAACACAGGGGCCTTTTAAATGCAACATGGCCCCTCAAAATCCATTCCAGCCAAATCCAGCCTCCAAAAGCCAAATGGCGCTCCTTCCCTTTGGAGGCTTACCCTGCACCCGCATGGCGCTTTATGTCCACATGTGGGGTATTTCCGTACTCAGGAGAAATCGCTCTACACATTTTGTGTTTTTTTTAATCTTTTAACCCCTTGTGAAAATGAAAAAATCAAGACAAGATCAATGATTTAGTGTAAAAATTAAACATTTTTTACACTAAATGTTGGTCTAGCCTTGATTTTTTCCATTTCCACAAGGGTTAAAAAAGAAAATGAATGCAAAACGTGTAGGTTAATTTCCCCCGAGTACGAAAATACCCCACAAGTGGACATAATGTGCTGTATGGGCACAGGGCAAGCGACCAAAGGGACAGAGCGCCATTTAGAGTCTGGAATGGAGGATGGAGGCCATGTCGCAATTACAAAGCTCCTGTGCTGCCAGGACAGTAGAAACCCCCGACAAGTGACCCCATTCTGGGAACTACACCCCATAAGGAATCTAACAAGGGGTACAGTGAGCATATGGACCGCACTGGTGATGGGCACATGTGTAGAACATGTGCCGTGAAAATAAAAAATACAATTTTTTCCTATTTCACGTCCCAAATGTGGCCGTCACCAGGGGGCCATGTACCCGGTGCCCCCCTCGTTAGATTCCTTATGGGGTGTAGTTTCCAGAATGGGGTCACTTGTGGGGGGTTTCTACTGTCCTGGCCGCACAGAGGCTTTGTAATTGCATCATGGCATCCTCTAATGGGAATGGCGGCCATACCTACTTAGCTGGGGAAAAGGGACAATTCTAATTTATTTGGGGGTATTAGGCCAATTATTAGTTTATAAGGTTGAAAATGACAGGTGTCCATCAACTTCAACCTGTGTTGATCCAGAGGAAGGCAAAAACCCTTGTGAGGCAGACGACAGTAGCCTCATCACAGGGAAAAATTCTTCCCGACTCCATAATGGCGATCAGAATAATCCCGGATCAACGTGACCCCTGAAATAGGAATAAGGGACAGAATTTAGATAATGTAGAACCCCAGTGACGTGTGGTGCGCCTTGAAGCGATCCAGTATGCAGAGGCCGGGGGGATCGGGACAGGTGGCACACTGGTAAATGGTGTCCTTCCTGATCCCCCTGTTACCCCACACTCTGCACTTCTTCTGGGGTCTCCCTTTCTCCAGTGTGGGGGACGTCACCTGGAAAATGTTTCCCTGGTGCGATCCGGGGTCCTTCATATCCAGAAGCGCTGGGTCCGCTCCATGGCTGCTAAATATTAGGGCTTTATTACTGCTTCTGATATTTTCGGATCGTGCCGCAAGCTACAGTAGCTCGGGCAGCGAGGGACCAGAAGAGGGGGTGCTGGTATAAAAGTTATCCCCATACAGGTGGTAACCTTTATCCAGCAGTGGGATGATCAGTTCCCGAATGATCTTCCCACTAACTCCGAGGATGGGGGGGGAGGGGGCATCTGGGGGCTGGATTTGGGTGTCCCTTCCATCATACACTCTAAGGGTATGTGTACACTGCGGAATGGCGAAGGATAACCCTTTGTGCATTCCGCAGCTGCCACCCGCCGGCGGACTGATGGAGGCGCGCGTCTCCGCTCGTGTCACACTCCATTCTATGCAAGAAAGAAGCTGCTGATAAATGCCGCACTTGTGTGCGGTACTTATCAGCAGACAGTGGCGGTAGGATATAGGGGGGAAAAACGCCCCAATGCCAAAAAGGAGGAGTTGCTGATCAGCGGCGCACTTACGTGCGATGCTGATCAGCACTGAGCGGCATTAGGGCAAATAAAAAGTAAAAAAAAAAAATTGGAAAAAAACAAAACTTTTTTTAACCTAAAGCAACTGATCAGTGAATGATATTCACTGATCAGCCGCTAGGGGGCAGTACAGAGAAGCTGACGAAGACTGCCGAAGATAGGGGCCACGGAAAAGTCCGAAGAGCCGGAAATTGCCGACGGGACCCGATCGAACCCGGAAGTGAAGACGCGAGGACGTGCGGGACCCGATCGCTGCTCCGGACGCCCAGATCTGGTGAGTATAGTGCACCTACACTATACACACCTGTTCTGCACCCCTCAGCTACCTAGCTGGGGGGTGCAGAACCCGGGGATACTGTTTTTTAACGGTTTGATCGCCGTGATGGGCCGGCCGGTACTGGCCGGCCTATCACGGCGATCGTGGGGGTGGCATCGGCTGTCTCGGACAGCACCAATCGCCATTGCTTACCAGGCCACCGATGACCCGGAAAGCTGAATTTAGCACTATATGCTGATCTGTATAGATCAGCATATAGCAGCGATCGTCAGCACGGGAGGGGTTAATCACCCTCCGTGCCGACGAGCAGAGATGGCCTGCTATACATGTCATTAAGGGGTTAAAGTTTTTAGTTCATTTCTAATCTGCATAAGCTACAATTTACATAAACAGTGCAGAACTGTTGGGGTATATAGCGTATAAAGGAATATATAGGGCTCCTGGCGATTTCCACTTTAAAAAAAACAAGGGCATAGATTTGTCTCCTGGGCGACCTGGGAACAAATCTAAATAACACACTGACATTTTATACCCGGGCAGCGCCGGGTACATTTTCTAGTCTATATCATAAAAATGAAAGTCTGTCTGTCTTTCTGTCTGTCTGTCCGTCTGTCCCCTATAGACTTCCAAACGCCTGAACCGTTTGACCCAAATTTGGCCCAAAGATACATTGGGTGCCTGGGAAGGTTAGAGCGAAGGTCCTGTCCTTGCCGGATGTACAGGAGGGGAGGGAAGGAGGAAGAGCGCCCCATAGAAATGATTGGGAAAATTCCCACACTGCACACACAGGTGATATAATTAGCTGCAGCTCTGCCCAGCAGTAAATGGCAGTTGGAGCCTTAGCAACCAATAGGATTACTACTTTTATTTTCTGGGGGGGGGGGTGATAGGGAAGTGTGGACACTGGGGGGGTGATAGGGAAGTGTGGAAAATAGGGGGGTGATAGGGAAGTGTGGACACTAGGGGGTGATAGGGAAGTGTGTACACTAGGGGGTGATAGGGTAGGGAAGTGTGGACACTGGGGGGTGATAGGAAGTGTGGACACTGGGGGGGGGGTGATAGGAAGTGTGGACACTGGGGGGGTGATAGGGAAGTGTGGACACTAGGGGGTGATAGGGAAGTGTGGACACTGGGGGGGTTCATAGGGAAGTGTGGACACTGGGGGAGGTGATAGGGAAGTGTGGACACTGGGGGGGTGATAGGGAAGTGTGGACACTGGGGGGGGGGTGATAGGGAAGTGTGGACACTGGGGGGGGGGTGATAGGGAAGTGTGGACACTAGGGGGTGATAGGAAGTGTGGACACGGGGGGGGGGGTGTGATTAAGGGATGTGTGGACACTAGGGGGGGGTGATAGGGAAGTGGGACACTGGGGGGTGGATAGGAAGTGTGGACACTAGGGGGGGGGTGTATAGGAAGTGTGGACACTGGGGGGTGATAGGGAAGTGTGGACACTGGGGGGTGATAGGGAAGTGGGGACACTGGGGGTGATAAGGAAGTGTGGACACTTGGGGGTGTGATAGGGAAGTGTGGACACTGTGGGGTGATTAAGGAAGTGATGGACACTGGGGGGTGATAGGGAAGTGTGTACACTGAGGGGGGTGATAAGGATGTGTGGA